>NC_079519.1:614079-736426 GCF_000801105.2 Raphanus sativus | reverse complement strand
TTACCGAAAACTCATTATTTTAGAAGGGGTTAACCAACGGATTTTGGAAAATCTAGTTTTAGCGTATTTTATCGAGCACTAAACAAAGATGATGGTCAAATAGTTTAGAACCTCTGTTGTCTCCCGTTTCTCTAGATAATGAAGATTTTATAATGCTAATTCCACTAATCTTGGCAGTATATGAAATTTTAGTAAACTAAATATTAAAAAAATTAGAAATGGATTTCTATATACCATGAAAGATAGTTTATAATACATTAATTCAAATGTAGAATGTGGTTTCAAATTTTTAAGCTAAAGTGAAGAGTATAAACTTCAATATATAGAGCATTTACCGAAAACTCATTATTTTAGAAGGGGTTAACCCATAGATTTTGGAAAAATTTCAAAAATATGAAAATCTGGTTTTAGTCTATAGTTTCATATCTGGTTTTAATAAACCAGATTTCCCTTGTTTTCACATTTTTTTTGTTAAACCACACTAGATCTCTAGATTCCAAACACAAATAGTTAAATGCTTTTCTTTATTTGGGAAAAACAAAATAAAACTTGTAAACAAATAAACAAAAAAAGAGAGTAGGAACGGATAATCGTTTTATAAAAGATAATAACAGTAAAAGAAACTTACTAAACTTAATAGCAAAAGAGTAGGAATGGATAAATGTTTTTTTTACCTTATAAATTTTGTTAAAATAGTAAAAAAAAAAACCTTGGAAATAGCGTTATGGATAAGGATAAGGACATATTTAGATGACGAGAAAACTAGTCACCGTTTCTCTCTTGGCTATATATATGTTCCCTCCCTCAACCTCTCTCCCTATCCAGTCCACAAATCCAATTTTTTTTTTAAATTAAAACTCTCAATTTCACTATATTCCCTAAAAAAAAGAATTCATATTTGCTTTTCTAGAACTCAAATTATTTTCAAGTTCTCTGTTTGATTATCGAGAAACATGACTATTGCTTTAACGATCGGAGGAAGTGGGTTCTCTGGTCTACCCGGATCTTCGTTTTCCTCATCTTCTTCATCGCTCCGATTGAAGAACAGCAGACGAAAGGACACGAAGATGCTGAACAGGAAAGGAGTCATCTGTTCTTCATCTTCTGTAATGGATCCGTATAAGACCCTTAGGATACGACCCGATTCATCTGAGTACGAGGTCAAGCAAGCTTTCAGACAACTCGCCAAAAAGGTTTGACCTTTTTTTTTCCTTAGCTCGATCACTTAGATCTGTTGAACATTTGTGTTAAAAGATTCGATTTTGGCATATGGGTTTCTCAAATTTGACATATTTTGTTGTTATTGTTGCAGTATCATCCTGATGTTTGCAGAGGAAGCAACTGTGGAGTGCAGTTTCAGACAATCAACGAAGCTTACGATGTAAGGGTCTTGTCTTTTATGAAAACATGGATGTTAAAAGTCTTTTAAGACATGGTATTGATCTTTGTGTTTGTCTTTTTGAAGATTGTGTTGAAGCAAATAAAGAATCAGATGGAGGGAACAGAGGAGTTTCAGCCATTCGATGTCTATGAAGAGGGATTCAACGGAATGAACGATCCAGATTGTGACACGTGGGAGGAATGGATGGGGTGGGAAGGTGCAGGAACCAGAGACTACTCCTCTCACGTGAATCCTTACGCGTGAAGACGACGGTGACCGACTTGGCAATGATTGTATGCAGATAAATAACAACAGAGAGAGAGAGAGACTGTAAGATCAATGTAAATAGTTGAAATTGTCTCTCTTGAATGGCTCTTAAATGTAAATAAAGTCATTTCTATGTTATGTAAACTCTCAAAGATTCAGTGATTAGCTTAAAAGCTTTCCTGAATTTGGATCTAATGATAATAATTTGGATTCGAAGTTTGTTTCAACCTTTTGAAACCGTCAAAGGACAAGTTCTAGTACCACGTGTAGACATGAAACCGTCAAGGGTCAAGTTGAAAACCAAGTGTAGACAAGATGATCATTCTTTTCAACTTTGTAATTAAAAAAAATGATCATTCTTTTCAACTTTGTAATTAGAAAAAAAATGGCCTAAACATCGAAAAAGAACTTTATTAAAAGGTTATAATGCAGAATATTTAATCCATGGAGAATGATGCTCCGCTGCAGTACCTGAAGAGACATATTCATAAGGATGAGCATCTTGTCATTTTTTAATGTTGCAAACTCAAAAAGTATTTTTTTACCTGTTGGTGTAAACTCTGGACAGAGTCTGAGGCAATGGATCACTTGAACCGAGAATCTGCGCTGAAGCAGAAGATCTAGAAGAGATTTGAGATAAACTGGAACTCCTGCGTAGGTATGACCAGGAACTCGTGCCAGAGGATGGAGCGTTCGTGATCAAGTCTCATGAGAAGTCAACGGTATCATCCTGAAAAACAAGAAAGAGAGTCTATAGTCTACACATGCCATGGGAGAAAGCAAGAGTCTTAGCAATAAGAACAGTAGTTGGTAAGAATATTGCATTTGAAAACATACAGGTGAGAGAGTTGTTGACACCAAAGGGTCCTGGTACATGAATCTAGCAGTCCGACAAAAGACTGTAAAGAGAACACTAGTCAGAATAGTGAACAACTAGGTGTGTTAATGCGAAACAGATTCTCTCATGGAGAAACAAACCTGAACTTCTTCAAAACTGCTGTGACACACGGATTTCATGTGCTAAAAAAAGGTGGATATTGCCCTACCATTTAAATAGTCTGTGATGAATCGAATAAGCCCTCCAGTTGGTTCTTTATCCAGAAATTCCCTAACTGATCCGTGAAACATAACAAAGAGGGAATTAAATTTCCTTTTAGTACTTTCTGCAATGCATCAACCCTCCTCCATATGGCTTTAATCTCCTTTATTTTTCTCAACAACCTGCCAAAGTTTTTATATCAAATTTGCTCTCCTTTTATGCATATGATGAAATGCTACAACAAGTAAAAGAGTTGTACCATGATCATCCTTATATCGGGCTCGGCCTCATAGAAAACATGAGAATGTCTCTCTGCTTTTGCTTATATTACCTCACAAGCTGCCTCAACTGAAACATAATGTCTTGCTCAAAATTAATTGTGAACATGGTCCACATAGAGACAAAAAACCAGTGAATCCGTGAGAAAACATCTAGAAGCTGACCGACCTCGCTGAGTGGAGAAGGTTAAAATCAGGAGGATAGAAGAAGAAAATCTGGTCCTGTCTTTCGTTTTGATCTCTCCTCAAATCAAACACACTCGCAAAGTCGAAGGCTTTCACCAATAGAGCTCATGGACGCCATTCCCATCGCTTCTAAGAGCTCCTCTTAAAAAAATCCTTAAAAGCACAAAAAAAAAAAAAAAAAAGTATGTATCAGAATCAGACAATACTTACAGCTCTGTGTCTGAAGAAAAAAATCATAAAATAAGGGGTTAATAGGGCATCATCATCATCATCAACGCAGCAGATACGGTAATGCAAAATGATCACCAGAAAACTCATAATACGTCATTAATTATCTTCTTTGTCTTCTCCACTCATAAACTCTGTTTAATTAAATGGAGACGACATTAATTATCTACCGAACTTTTTGAGAGGTTAATATTCGGTTTAATGGTAGTTAGTTAACTCTTAGACCGGTAAATTTGAGTGTAAGCCGAAGTAAACCAGCTAAGAATCGGTTTACATTGCGGTTTTAAAACCTCCATAAGCTTGCGTTTGCTTCTTCGCATTCATTACTCGAGCAAATTAGTTAAGGATCCAATCCTCAATTCTAGTCTCCCCTCGAGTGAATTTTTATACGTAAGTGTGGATTCTGATGTACAATTTGCGACCTTTTTTGGGTGAATCTCTTCTCTGTTTTTTTAATGGGTCCCAATCACTGGATGACTTGTACTATTTGTAATTGTAGCCCTGATATGATCGAAAGGTCTTAACTTTGACTCTGTCTTCTAGTACTCGCCTCGTGATGTATGATTTGTCATTCTTAGTTTTTTTGTGCGAAAAGCTTCCATCTTTGATCAACTTTCTGAGTCTGCTTCTTCCTTTTATCATCGATCATAGTTGGTTAGGATAGAGTAACAACATCGAGGTCGGTTCTTTCTTAATTTGTTTGTTTCTGGAGAATATTCGATTCTCGTAATCTTTGCATGCACTTACTGGGTGGTTTTGTAGTATCTGGAGATTGATTGCCAACAATGTCTGATCTCAAAGAGCGTCTGCTTCCTCCACGACCTGACTCGGTTATAAACCTCAGAGGCGATGCCGCCTCTCGCCCTTCTTCCTCAGGGAGACAACCCCTCCTCGGAGTTGATGTTTTGGGTCTCAAGAAGCGTGGTCAAGCGCTCAAGTCCTGGATTCGTGTTGACGCTTTTGCTAACACGCAAGTCATTGAGGTCGATAAGTTCTCGATGATGCGTAGGTGCGACTTACCCGCACGTGATCTGCGCCTGCTTGATCCTTTGTTTGTGTATCCCTCTACTATCCTCGGACGAGAGAAGGCTATTGTTGTTAACTTGGAGCAGATCCGTTGTATTATTACTGCGGATGAGGTTTTGCTTTTGAACTCCCTCGACGACTATGTCCTCGCCTATGTGGTTGAGCTCCAGCAGAGACTAAAGGCTAGTGCTGTAGCAGGTGATGTGTTTCAAAACACGTCCCCTGATTATCTGCCTTTCGAGTTCAGGGCCCTTGAAGTTGCCCTCGAAGCTGCTTGTACCTTCCTTGATGCTCAGGTGAGTCAGTCATCGTTTCCCCCCAACTCATTTGGATTAAACTAGATTTGACTTTTTCACCATTTTTTGTTAGGCGTCAGAGTTGGAGATTGAGGCGTATCCTTTGTTGGATGAGCTTACCTCAAAGATCAGTACTTCGAACTTGGAGCGTGTGCGTAGACTGAAGAGCAGGCTTGTGGCATTGACGAGAAGAGTTCAGAAGGTTAGGGACGAGATTGAGCAGTTAATGGACGATGATGGAGATATGGCGGAGATGTATCTAACGGAGAAGAAGAAGAGGATGGAAGGATCTTTGTATGGCGATCAGTCTTTACCTAATGATGGTCTCTCTTTCTCTGCGCCGGTGTCTCCAGTTTCCTCTCCTCCTAGCTCCCGGAGACTCGAGAAAAGCTTGAGCATTGCAAGGAGCAGGCATGAGAGTGCAAAAAGCAGCTCGGAAAGCAACGCAACTGAGAATATAGAAGAGCTGGAGATGTTGCTGGAAGCTTACTTTGTTGTCATCGATAGCACTCTCAACAAGCTAACCTCGGTAACAACATAGAAACCACTCTTTTGCATTTTATTCATTTCATAATCTCGTTATAAAACGATTTAATCCTCTTCTACTCAGTTGAAGGAGTACATCGATGATACTGAAGACTTCATCAACATTCAATTGGTAATATGCTTTTAAATCTTGATCATACTTATACCTTAGAAAACAGGTACTCGTCTGCTGAAAGTTTATGGTATGTGCAGGATAACGTGCGGAATCAGCTGATCCAGTTTGAGCTGCTGCTAACTACAGCGACATTTGTTGTGGCCATCTTTGGGGTTGTAGCAGGGATCTTTGGGATGAATTTTGAGATAGATTTCTTTGAACAGCCAGGTGCTTTCAAATGGGTTTTGACTATCACTGGAGTCTGTGGGGTTCTTGTATTTTTGGCCTTCCTCTGCTTCTACAAACGCAGAAGGCTCATGCCTCTGTGAGGTGAGGACATAACTGGTGGCCAGACAAAGTAGGAGATTGCTATTCGTACTGTCTTTTTGTTGCTTTTATTAGTCAATCATTTGTGACCTTCACAAGATGGAAACAGTTCTCTAGATGAAATATTATGAGAATGAGGCTTTTTAACTAGGCGCACCTCAAGGAAGAAACTAAAAGCCACACACAAAAAAAATATAAAAAAATTAAGATAAACCATTGAGATTTAACATAAACTATAAACTGTTTGCTATTGAATCGATGAGAACAGAGTTTTACCTATAAAGTGTCACATGAAGTTTTTTTTTTAATAAATGTCACATGAAGTTTTTTTTTTCTTTTATCAACTTTATGTACAAATCCTATTTCGAGTATTCGTTAGATATCACGAGGATCAACAAAAATCACCGAGGAAGAAGTTGTTGAGCTACTCCAATCTAGCATTTCAGGTTCATCTGATAGTTTCTTGAGGCACCAAAGATCTTGAGCCCACGAAAGCCGTTTCCAGTGAGGAACCGCCGAAGCCACCGGGTCCGAAGGACTAATCTCCGTCGCAACAGCTCCACATCCTCCGTCGTGTCTCCCAATGTTATGAACAAAAGCGCATAAACTTTTCATGAGCCGTGGACCGTCTCTGCCTTCCATGTGCATACCGTACATAAAATAAACCCAAAACTTGTTGAACACGTTAGGGAAGGAGGGTAGTTTCATCCACGGCATACAAGAATCAAGTAATCTCGAACCGGAGCAGCACGCGTGAGTTAACCGGGAAACTCCTTTCATTTGCAGCCTGAACACATCTTTGGTGCTCCATACACTTAGTATCGCATAATCCGTTGGGAAATCGCGGTCTAAACGGTTTGTTTTGGGACCATGTTTTTCCTTTGGTAACGCTATAAACGTTCCTAAACTGTTGCGGCTGTTTAGAATCGCGTCGATATCACGAGGGAAGAATTCTGAGTCTTTGAAAACTCGGGTGTAGATTGATTCAGCGGTCTTGGTAGTTAACCGGAGGATTGCGATATCTGAACCGATTGGTTTGAAATGGGCGTGAACCGGTTGAACCAACATTGTCGGTGTACGGAATTTGACATAGGAACATTTCTTGGTGAACAAGTTAATGGAAGACTCGTTGGTACAATCAGTGGCCATGTACGCGTATGTTGCGCCTTGTTGTTTAAACCATTCTTCAAGTGTTTGCACCAGTTTTGTTCCTATGCCTAAGTTCCTGCTCAGGAAATCATATTGAGTTATGTAAATATTAATGCTTGATGTATCATGCTTTATTAGTTAAATAAAAGTGATAAAGAATCAACTAGGGTGGATACAAGTGTCACCAAAGGGCAACTTCTTTCTTTTGGATACATAACTTAATTTGGAATCTATCAACTTTACGTTTAATCTTTATTTATTAAGTGGAATTGAATTCGAATATCAATAAAGTAAGACATATATTCTCACTCACACATTACACATATATGCATGTAAATGATTTTTTTATGATTGATTTTAGGCCAAGTGGGTTTATATATAAGAATCTTGCTTGTATGACCGAGGTGTTGATTATTGTTTGTAGTTTTTATAAAGTTTTTTTTATTTGTGTTTTTTGAAAATCTATATTACTAGCCAATCAAAATTTCAATGAAATGGATTTCTAGAAGTTAAGAAAAGTAGTTTAAAAAATGTTTTTTGGCCAATCAAGATTTTAAGAAATAAGTTTTCTCATAAAATAGGGAAACTAGATTTTGAGTGTTTTGACAAATTTCCGATAAAAGTTAGAATCCATGTTTTTGAGGTTTTTGAAAGAAAAAAAAAACCATCTACTACTTGTAATACATTTTATTATTTTTTCTAAATAGCAATATACTATATATTAATATTAACTAAATGTATATATTTTCAACATAAATATCTCATAAGTAGTTTTTCTTTTGTATTGTTAATCAATATTTATGATTTTCTAAAATAATAAAACTACAACATTTTTATATTTTAATGAACAAAGTATATATTTATATAACCCTGACTTAGTAATATTTTTATTGTATTGTTTTAAATAATTCATCGTTCTTTTATTGTAGAACTGAATATACATCAAAATTAAAAAAGTATAACTAAAATATTTTTTTTAAAAAAATAAAAGTCAAAAAAACTAAAAACCAACCCCGAAATCAAAAACCAAAAACAGAAATCCAAAAACAAAAAACAAAAATCTTAAAATCAAAAATCAAAAACTAAAACCAAAATTTTAAACAGAAGTAGCTAAGCAAAAAAAACACCTAAGAAGTCTCTGTTTGAAGTTGATAAAAACCTCGTGCCTTATGTATAAGTGGAAGAAGAAAAAAAGCGTGTATCCACAAAACCGTAACGCATGTCTATTTTTGACATATAAATTAGTGAAAGAAAACAATGACTTCAAGAAAACAAGTAACGAAAAGAACTTGTCAAAAGTGTCAATGTCAGGTATATGATCATTAGACAACGATAATTGCATGATTACTGACTGCAGAGTATATGAGAGAAGAAAAACTAATTAAAACGTTTTTTTTTACAAAACTACTACTATAAACTAGAATTCACGTTAATCATTAATGACTAGAAGAAGAAAAAGAAGGTACCGATGGGAAGGTGAAACTCGAAGACCAAGAACATAAGCGAGTTTAACATAGATTGACTTTCCTCTAGTCACAGTTTTAATACATCCTCTTACAACTCCCACCATCTTTCTTCCGTCTCCATACTCTGCAACCTATACACACCAATAATTTCTTTTTTTTTGAACTAAAATACACCAATAATTTCGATATAAGAAAATCTGCAGCCAGACTCGTATAATTAATGTCAACCAATAACCCACCTAGAGAAGATCAGATAGTACTAGTGTAATTTTTATTGATATGTTGAAGAGGTTAACTATGATTTACCAGCATAGTGTGAGAGGGAAAATGACGGACGCGACGAAGCGGATCTCCTAATAGATCGGAGACCATTGCCGGTTTGCCATGCGGTCCGGTCTCATCACATTCACGTTCCATCTCCTCCACGTCACGCTTGTCGGTTTCTTCATCGTACTCTCTCACCACCACCGCAGCCGCAGCTACCTCCGCCGCTATTTTACTCGACATTTATGCGTTTCCCCTGTTGAGACGAAGAACATGCAAGTGGTGATGTCTTTTTATTTCTTGGATGTGCTCAAGAGGGTTTTTCTTGCTTTATTGGTGGTTATAAGAGTTGGAGTTATGTCGTGATGTCATGTGTATACAGAGATAGAGACGACTACGAGGCAGATTTATAAAGGTTATTGAGACCTTTTATTATTTAAAAACCTTGTTAAATAATAAATTATGCATGCAACTATATTCATGACATCTTATATTTTCAAATTAATTAATGTTTTGCGTAAACTAGTCTGTTCATGCAGTTTCTGGTTTGTCAAATCCATTTTAGTTAGGCTCTAACTGGTGATCAAAGGAACAAAGGAGAATACCTAATTCCTATTTATTCCTTAAACTTGTCACCATTTATAAAGAATATGAATAATTAGTTTCTATTTGTTACTTAAAATAGATACCATTTATAAGGAATATTTTTTCTTCAATATTCCTTTGCATTCCCTTTAATTTAAGGAATCATAGAACAAATATATTCCTTATTAAATCCGAGGAGGAATAATAGAGAATATATATTCCTATTATTTTTTTCCTCTGCGTTTCATTCCTGGTCGTTCCCATTATTCCTTTAGTGGTCACCAGTTAGAACCTTAGTTATTGTTTCATCGGAATTAAAACATGAAATCTGATATGTGATCGATAGACAAAAAAAAAAGTTATAACAACTAGTCATAATTTCGATAAAATTGAGCCGATTTTGTATTGTTAAAAATATAATTAAACACGACAGGCGATATGATAGATGTAAAATTCTGGTATCTGATTAAAGTATTAATCAGATGTGAATGCTCAAATGATTAAGATAGGCGACTAAAGTCGTTCCATTAATATATGAAGGTTAAAGGGAAAAATTAATGAAGTAAAGTTAACTAAGCATATGTAAGTTAGTGCCGATGGCGGCGCGGTTCTTTACGCTAAACAAGTGTCATTATTCAGTGATATTATAGTATACAAATATAGCATACGAGTTAATTAGACTTGATTAAGACCACGTATGTAATATTTGTATATTTTTTATTAGATTTTGTTTCTGAAAATATATTTTGTATATTATTTAATTGGCATTATATATTAGATTAGATGGTAAGATTGATTAGATGATGGTATACATATAGAGGGTTAAGTATAGAGATGACATAACACATGAAAAAAACTACTTTATCTGATTGATAAAATGTCAAATTTTTAGAAATGGACAAATGTCGTTCAAATATTGAGAACATGAATGTGCTAAATATTGGTGAATGCCTATAATAATGGATATGAAATCAGAACATCATCTGACAACGACAAACGAGAAATAGAAAACAGCGTATGAACCAAGGAGACAAATAGAAAATAACAACCACCATTATACACATATTAATATTATTTTTTAACGAAAACAAATTGCATCTATATATGATTTCTTTTTCGGGAAATTTGATGTTCTCTTGGATTTTTTGTCGTATGTTGGCTCTTTCTCATTGGCTAGTGATCTCTTTTAGATTGTGTTTGTCTCTCTTTGATGTAAAGATCAACGACGATGTGGTGTGAAAACATGTGATAAAACCCTTCACACCTTATCCAATATCCAAACGATAGCTACCACTCTACCATAAACTTTTATGTTACAGATATTTAGATAACTAGCGCATTGTGCGATGTAAGTAACTATATGCAATAAAGAGAGAACATTATCTTATTCTATAATTTACTACCTTTGAGATAAATTGAAAACTAGGTTCAAAATAGTATGTTGTATTTTGTAGCGAGTTATAGAAGTTCTCGCTCCATGGTGTTCTGGTATATATTTCAAAGACCGAAAGCTAAGCTAAATATATTCCTAACTTTAATATAGAACCAATTCTAAGGCATTTACCCATTAAATTGTACTACTATATCCTTTATGAGTATCATATATTTTAAAAAAAAAATTAACCATCCTTCTCTAGCGAGAGTTGTCTCTTACTACCATTCCTTCTTTCAGTGAAAGGAAATGTCTTCTCAGATTCTTTGTCTGAGTCCTAGTTTCAGTTTATTCACTAATTTGATATTTTGTGTACCGGTCTATTCGGGATCATCTTCAACCGAGACTACTTTGATTTTTTCGTATATAAAGGTTGGCTCTCAACTTACTTCTTCATGTGACTATCTTTCATATTTCCGACTTCCCATTTAAGGTCATAAGAGATACACAGTATGTTAGGAGTGTCATGTCTTTGTTGACTTGCCTCTCTTGGGTTCCATTCCAATATATTCTCCTCAGGTGTCTCGGTTATGTTTTCATTATGCTAGTCGAGTCAAAGCAAGATCCAATTGCTCTTGCCAAATCCGTTTCCTGATTTCTTGGCATTAACCCACTAGTCAATTGTAGAGCTTAACTCCCATGAAAGTCAGGTTATTCCACTACTACATATCTCACTTCTGATTCTCAGCTTGTGTTAGTTTTTTGTACACAAACTGACTTTACAGTTCCAGTGATAGTTGAGCGTTATATATAACTACATATCTTTTATGATACTTGCCAGTTCAAAACAATAACTATTCTCTATTGGATCATGGGCTTCTCCAAACCCATTTGATATTGGGCTTTATTGACGATACTGAGCTATTTCTAGTTATGATACTGGACTACAACATCACTTTTTTTTTCCTTTTAACAACACAACATCACTTTTGTTATATTTATTTTTAATGCAATAAGGGAAATTAGGCCTAATGGCCACAAAAAACATTTGACCAAAAAAGAAAAACTTTCAGAAACAAAAAGAACGACACTTGCCAGTTTTTTTCAGTACCTCAAACATATAAATCCTAAGCATAAACCATCTATGCTACCAAAGTTGTTTGATCAAAATGAGGCCGAATTGTTAGATATTCTAAATATGGCCGGAAACACATGCGCTTGTACCCAGGGCCGCTACTGAGATCATCTCAAACATAACCACCATTGCCTTGGGTGTTATCGGGTTAAAATGAAAGACCCGCTCAATCCGGGTCGGGTCCAACACCTAACTAGAAAAGGAGCGGAGGAACCAAACCATGACGTGTAAAACTATGACTGGCTAACGACAGCTTCTCTTCTTCCGCGTTACTCTTTCTCGCTCTCAATATCGATTCTTTTGACGTTCTGGATCGGAAAAGTCATTTCCTTTTAGGGTTCTCCGAAGTAAAAAAAAAAGCGATATTTCTCGTCACTGTTGTCACTGTTCCAAAGATTTTTCTCAATTGCTTTACTTTCTCTCTTATAAGTAAACCTCACTTACTCACTCACTCCCCCAGTGAGTAACTTGTGGATGTCTCTGGAACATTGTCTTAACAAATGTGTGAACTTTTAAGTATTTTGTAAATGCAGCTAGGGTTTGTCCAAATCTATTGAGAATTGGGGGGTTTTGAGGGCTTTTGGGGAATCGCAATTCTCTAAAAAAGTCGGAAGGTTAGGACAATAATGTCGGCTCCATCGAGAGTCCGGTCTGTTGATTCCTCCTCCGACCGAGAGTTCCGTTCAGTTCTCGTTCCCGCCGGTAACAATAAACCGGTGAAGAAGACTGACAAAACGAAAGACCTAACCTTTACGGCGAAGAAGAAGAGCTCGCCGCCTCTGAGCCCTTCGATCCTGAGGCGAAACGGTGTCTCCATGAACGCATCGTATTCCTCGGAGGCGTCTTCTTCGTGCGAGTCGTCTCCGTTGAGTATGGCTTCTACTTCGAGCGGGAAGAGGGCTCTGCGGCGTAACGGTTCAAACACTTCAAGTGCACTGAGAAGGAATCTGACGGAGGAGAGAGATGAAAAGGCAGGCGGTGATTGCTTCTTCTCTGATGGTCGTAAAAGATGCGCTTGGATCACTCCCAAATCTGGTATTAATCCCTCTTTTTTCTTTTTTGTAATCTTTTCTTATAATAGCAATTGAAGTTGATGCTTTGGCTTTACTGGTTAAGCAACTTGATCTCTGTTGAACAACGACCACAGAAACAGGATTAGTTTATTTGTCACTTCTCTCTACTACACTCATGGGCTTAGGCCTTAAACTTTTATCTCGCCTTCAATCGTTTCCTCTGCTATGATTTTGACTGGGGTTGTTTTGTTTTGTTTTGTTTTGTTTTGTTTTGTTTCATGTTAATAGACCAACGTTATATTGCTTTCCATGATGAAGAGTGGGGAGTTCCTGTCCATGATGACAAGTACGTCTTCCTCTCTCTCTCTCTGTCTTTTGCTTTTGCCTAAGCTGAGAGATGCTCTCTGTTGTGGATTATATAAACGCTCTTATTCTTTAAAACCTGTTTGCAGGAAACTTTTCGAGTTGTTAAGCCTCTCTGGTGCTCTTGCGGAACTATCCTGGAAAGACATTCTTTCCAAAAGACAATCATTCAGGTAACTAGAAACCAAAGCCCTTTGTGATAACATGAGCTCGAATCTCCTCAAAAGTGCTGTTTGCTTTGTTTAAAACAGGGAAGTTTTCATGGACTTTGATCCCATTGCTATAACTGAACTAACTAACAAAAAGATAACATCCCCTGAGATTGCTACCACCCCATTACTATCAGATCAAAAGCTACGCTCGATTCTCGAGAATGCAAACCAAGTTCGCAAGGTATAAATCTGATCATAGCTTTTGCGTATTAACTTTTTTTTCTTGACTGGTATTGGTTTTCATCCAACGCAGATAATAGTTGAGTTTGGATCATTTGACAAGTACATTTGGAACTTCGTTAACCAGAAGCCTACTCAGAGCCAGTTCCGGTACCCACGCCAAGTCCCTGTGAAGACTTCCAAAGCCGAGTTTATAAGCAAAGACCTTGTTCGCAGAGGCTTCCGCAGTGTTAGTCCTACGGTTATCTACTCCTTCATGCAAACATCCGGTCTCACCAACGACCATCTCGTTAGCTGCTTCAGACACCAAGAATGCATATCCAAGGACCAGACCGGTTAAACCCAATAATTAATGTCTAAGAGAGAGAGAGAGAGGATAGATTAACACTCTGATGCTTTAGTTTGTTAATTTTGTGTGATATGTTTGCATTTTGTACAGTATGTTCTCGAACTAGTAGGAGTTGCTAAGCTGATTATTGGTGATTGCATGGAAACGATTACATGTCTACTCTCTCTGATATGCCAAATTCAATCTAAAAAACACTAACAGAAGTTGAAAGTTGAAAAGCTAAGCTATTTGTCGGTTTGATACAGTCTCCCGGTAACAGCTGCTGCTAATGCTGCTGTGAAGTTAGGATCTTTTGTCAAGGAAGAAGCCATTTGCTCCACCAAAAGCTTTTGTACTTCTGGAAATTCGATTCTCGATGGGCTCGTCACTTTCTTGGATTCAGTCAGATCAACCGTAGTCACATGCTTATTAGCTAAGCTACTACTTCCCTTGGCTGATGCAGCGTGACCACCACCAAGAGAGATGTAACGGTTTAAGCCACTGTTTGAATCCATCTGCGATGGCATTGGATGGTTATGTTCACCCTCATAAGTGGCTACCAACACAGACTGGTCCTCCACACTTCTCTGAACCTGATGACATAACCAAAAAAAATCAATTTAATATATGCGGGCCTGCCTAATTATAGCAACGGTGTTATCTTCATTATTGTCTTAATAGTAGTTAAGTACCTTCTTTTTGACGGAACAGCTTGGAGCACAAGCACATTTGAAGTAAGCTCTTGGAGATGGATTATCTCTAGTCACTTTCTGTCCATATTTCCTCCATTGATACCCATCTTTCACTACCTATATATAAGCAACACAACTTCTTAAAATCAATAAACTATAGAGTTTCTAAAAAATAGTATATACTATAGTTTTGTATGAAAAGCTTACAAGGGTAGTGTCAGAAGCTTCGGTCTTGTAATAAACCCTTGAGACTTTCTCCTTCACAACGGTCTCTTCTCTTTGCTTCTTACAAATATACTGATCATCTTGATCCGTAGAGCTACTCTCCGACAATCCACCAATTACCGCAGAGCTAACTGCGTCATCTCTGGCTGGAGATTTGCGTTTCTTGGGAGGACTGGTTTGGTCTCTCTCGCTCTTGTTAACATATTCCATCAGCTGTTTCCTTAAGACGTTGTAGTTTTCACACATCAAAGTTAGCATCTCTGAGAGCTTCTTGTTCTCAGCATTCACTCTTTTTAATTCCTCCACCAATGCACTTGTCTGTACATCAATCATTTTATATATATTTCATGAAGTTAGTAACCAGATGTATTAATTTATCATAACTTCATACGACCTCTATGATCTGCTGTTACCATTAAATTTGAAAAACTCAACACATGAATTATTAGCAAGCCTTTTTTGTTAAAATAGTAGCAATTTTTTAATGAAATTCATAAGTAAAAATATAACAAGTATATCTCAAAATATTTTGTGAATACATATAATATGATATGTGCGTATGTAAATATATTTACATATGCAATCGTAAAAATGAAAATATATATACATGTGTTCATAGTATTGAAATACTAACAAGTTCAATAGATATGTGTGTTAGTGAACTTTTTAGAAGATGTAAAAAGGATCAAGAATAGGAGAGAAGCATACCGTGGAATCTTCTTCAACTCGCATACGAGTAATACCGATAGTGAGATCTAAAGAAGTATCAACCAAAGACGATGAATACTGGTCCATATATGGAAGTATATGTACGATGAATCTTCTTGGATCTTGATTCTTGTGGGTATGTATGTATGTATATACGTGGGAGTTCCGTAAGTTCAGAGATTCGTAGTAAGAGTCGATCTTATTGGGTTCTTGATCTGGGATGGTGGAAGAAGGAATGATTTTTGATTCTATATATAAAGGGAGGAAACAAGGTGGAAAGAGAGAGCAACATGTGCTCTTTTCATTTTCATGCAATAAACTATATGGTCTTTATCATATTCCACCTCTTACTTTTTGTCGTTGAGACTCTCAACTCGTCTTCCCTCGGGTCCACCAACACCCGCACACGTATTTGTTATTACCACCGGACCATTTCTTTACTAGTACTGTAGTAGTATGTTCTTGATTTTTCTTATCTTATACTGTTGGTTGACTTTCTTTTTTATCAAGGCCGACATTCGGCATAGTGGGACAACATATTTATACTGTGTTCTTAATCAGAAAGTTTTATTTTCTGTTTTCAGAAATAATTACTTGTGGTTGACGAAAAATATAATTTTGTACAATGTGGTTTAGGTAAAAATAGTATAATAGGAGTGTGCGGAACGTGGTTTATATGTTTCTAACGCGAGTCATTAGTTATTATTTAATTATTTATGTAAACGTGTGTCTTGTTAAGTTGTTCGGTCAAAGTCAAGCCGACACGGCTTTTCAAAAACAATTGGACAAGTGACGATCCTAATAGATGACGCACTTTATCAAATCTTAGTTTCCTTCTTCCTTTGTGACAACACTGACAAAAAAAAAAGTTTCCTTCTTCCTACTTTTAGTTTTTAAGAACCCAATTAGATTTACGACAACATAGTTTAATTACTCTCAGAGACTTCCAGCAGTTATATATATTCTGTTTAGTCAAGCCTACTCGGCGTTTCAAAAACTACTGGGACAATCGACAATTTTGGAAGACTTGATCTCTTTTTCATTTATTTATTTTTGCATTTTTTCCATTTATTTTTACCATTCAATAATGTCAAAAAATCATATGTTTAACCGAATAATTTATGCGAAGATTAGAGATCAGATCACCAAAAAGCATATATTAACCTTAAGCATATCCACCATCCGAAAAGAAACTTGACTGAGCTAGAGATGGAATAACCGAATAACCAAGTGCTGATCATTTTGGACTTTATCATGCATTATACTATATTATATACTTCATTCCTTTCACATGATCACATCTCGTTCCACGTACAAATGTTATCTAGATCTATGATATCAAATATTACAATCATATAAAAAAATCTAACGCACCGTAGAAAAGCTCATTTTTAAAAATCCAAACCATTTTTATCAGTTGATGAAATCTTGTTGTATTGTGGAAGTATGTAATACTGTAACCTAAAAATCCTATAAAAATATACTCGAATTACAAACTTACAATCATAACAGATCATGTTTTTCTGGTTATATTCGTAGCAGTTTTTGTGATCAAAGTGTTCAAAAGATGGACCCCCATTGACGAATGTAGTAAAGAAAAAGTATGGCTGCTAATAGTTTCTTTATTAAGAAAAAATCGAAGTAGGTTGGTTCTCACAACACTCAACGAACAATTTAGTCATAAATCAGATAATTGTTTAGTTTGCAAAAAAAAAAGAAAAAAACCTCCATATAACATGAAATTATTTATAATCAAGGGCTAAATTCATTTTGAATGATTTATTAGCTAGTTAGATGCCAATAATACGCCATGCACACATTCACTGTATTTATGTTTTGGTCTACACTATGAATGGATTATAGGGTGTCCAAGAAAAAGATCTGACCGACCAAAAATTAAACGAATTTGGAGAGTGAAAAAATAATAAAACATAGGTCGGTGATGGGATATATTGGACGTCATTGGTGATGATAAAGTTAGGAACTTAGGAAAATGAAAATACAAGTGGACAAAAAATCAACCAAAAAGCAAAACTATTCTCGTCCAGAAGACAGAACAGAAGCAGCCAAGTAACGAAAGCACAATTCCTTTCCTTTCCTGTATTTTGAAGACTTTGACCTATTTGACCGTTGACTTCGAAACACCTTACACACGAGTGGTTTGGTCTAGAGCCATTCCTTCCTTGTTTGTCTTCTTCATCATTTTAATAAAACAAATAGCCATCCAGTTTTTTATTAAGATTCAGAAAACAAAAGGCATAGACCCATACGTTTTATTAATTATGGAAAATGTCATATTCAATTGACAAAAAAAATTAGATGAATACATTGCAGATAATCCAATTACAAAGTGTTGCATGTCATCTCCTTATATATAAAAATATGTCTACGTTTCTGTTAGTCAAAAATCTGAAGTAGACATGGATACCAAAACATAGAAATCTAGATTAATTTTGTTTTCAATTTCTTTAAAAGTATCGCCCCGATACTATAGCTATTTCTGAAACCAAAGAAGTAATGGAATTGACGTTTGTTTTACATTTTCAAGAGTTAAAACTATAATGGTTTTCTTTTCCTTTGTGATATTATTCTGTATCTTGGACCTCTTGGTTAGTTAAGCAGTAGGACCTCCAGAGATGCATTGAACTTAGCTAAAGGAACAAAATGCCGTACAATTCAGAGGTTCATGAACTAATAAAGGTCTAAGACATGTGTTGTCTATAGATATATTAATATGATATTCTTAATTCCTCTTGCCTTTTTGGAAATGGTCTTTTGGTTTTTGTCTCTAGTGACCACGTTCACTTAATAACATGACCAAGTATGAAAAAACAAAGACTAATCGCAAATGCTGGAGTCTACTCTTCTTCTTTTTTGAGAAAGAAAAAAATAGTGGTTTTGCTAGAGTCTACTCTCTTGCACATATTGTTTTACTTGTCTTCACGTCATTCTTTCCTAATTAGGTAGTTTATTTCTTATATTGATCGATGAAAAGCTGCATAATACATTACCCTTAAATAGTTTTAATATATTTTATTGATCTAACTCTGATCATAAAATTTTCCTATTGAAAAACAAAGGTTCTATTTACTGCTACTTAAAACAACATGTAACGTTAAACAAATTTGCTCAAAAAAAAAGGAACGTTAAACAAAAAAAAACAACATGGAACTGACAGACTGTGACATGAATTCATTGAATGATTCTTCAAATAGTATACATTACCGTAAAAGTGATTAAGTGAAGCCATTATTATAGTCTTAGCCATCAGAGCTACAGTGTGTTTCCGTGAATTACACGTTTTTCTTTGACATCTATTTTGTATATATATCAATATTTAGTTCGATGGTTCAAATTGGCTTCACGTCTCTTTTGATTTCTTTGAAATAAAAGTTAATACTTTTATTTATGGTAGATGGCCGACCAAAAAGGACTTGTCTACGAATAATATAATACGGTTTCTATTGATTCAAATATTCTCCTGACGAATTCGTGTAAGAGTCTTATTGGCAATCTAGTGCATGTCTCTAAATAAGATAAACCAATGAAATGTTACTCGTAGTTGCATAATACTATTCATATCAGATTATCATTTTTCCTGCCAATTATGTAGTAATTAGATTATAAACTTTGAATAATCTTCTTTTTTGGTCAAATAAACTTCGATATATCTATGATAGCATGTTTGCTCTTAAAAGGAGATTGAAACTAAACTGAAAAAGAAAGTTTTTTTTTAATAAAAACTGAAAAAGAAAGACGTCAGTAACTATTCTTAAATACATTTCGAAAATATTTACATGTAAATAAAAGTAAGATATCAGTAACTATTTTTTGCATCTCCATAAAAGCCAAAGATTTAAATGTTAAATATATCTGATTAAAAGCCCAAGCTTTAAAATCATAAATTAAAAGCCCGCGTTTGCTATTGACGCATTAATCTAATCCCAACTCCATATAGCACACGATGTCACCAATTCACTGAACAAGTAAGAGAGCAAACAATGTATAGACAATTCAATTATTGCACAAATTGTAGCAATCTTTTCATCGGATTAGAAGTCAGTTGCTTCATAATCAATTTTCTCCAACTTGGAAACTTATGTTTGGAACTTTCACAGTCACAAATAAAACTCTTTGTGTCACATTAACAAAAAGTGTCAAAATAAGAAAATCAAATGGATGCATTAGCATCTCGTGACTAATAGAACTATCAAAGACAATTTCTTAAACTCGATGAAGCAAAATCAGAAATTTATGTACACAAACAAAAGAAACGTCAAAGAAAAATCTTGTAAAAAGATTGGCGACTCGTGACAGGTTAATATCATGGGGTTTAGAAGTTCTCCAGCATGCTTGCTTTGTGGTATTGGAGATGAATCAGCAGCTATAGAGACAGTGTTGAAAAACGATTAGACAAAAATACAAGAACTCAAACCAAACTTCAATAAGAATTACTCTCTTATTAACTCACTTCAAAGCTTTAGAAAATCTGCTCAAAACTAAAGCACCACAACTCACGGTGTATCACAACTCGATGACACCGTATTTATATGAAATCAAAGTCTCAAAGATAACAACAAAGATACTTAGATATCTCCTAAATATCAGGACTTCAATATATCCTAACCATATCTCGGTTGAGCTTATCTTCATTTCAAGTTGATCCAACATTCTCCCCCATCATCTTGAAATCCTTCTTTGTCACATCCTCTACTCCTATAAGCTCTCTCATTTCTCTGAACTTCAATCTTCCCAACGGTTTGGTCAGTATGTCGGCTCTCTGCATTGTCCCAGCCACGTGATGTACTTCAATCAGCTCATTCTCTACACATTCGCGGATGAAGTGGTAACGACGGTGAATGTGCTTGCTGCGTCCATGGAACACGGGGTTCTTCGTCAATGCTAATGCTGATTTATTATCGATCATGATGGCAACCTTCCCAGGCTCTACTCCTTGTATCTCGCCCAGTAAGTCTTGAAGCCAAATAGCCTGTTTAGCAGCATCAGTTGCCGCCATAAATTCAGCTTCACACGACGACAATGCTACGGTTTCTTGCTTGTGTGAGCTCCAAGTAATCGGACACTCAGCGTAATAAAACACATGTCCAGTTGTACTCCGACCATCATCCTCATCTACATTGTGACTACTGTCACTGTACCCAACAACTCGACTCTCCTCAGCTCTCTTGAAGCATATACCATAACCGCATGTTCCCTTTAGATACCGCAGGACCACCTTTAATGCCGCCTCATGTGATACCTTTGGCGACTGCATATAACGGCTGAGAACACCAACTGAGAACGAGAGATCAGGCCTAGTGTGGAGTAAGTATCTCAGACATCCAATGTTTCTCCTGTACTCTGTTTCGTCCACTCTCTTCTCACTTTCTGCTTTAGACAACTTCAAGCTTGAGTCCATAGGAACATAGACACCATTGCAGTCTTTCATCCCCGAATCTTCAAGTATTTTCATGCCGTACCTCTCTTGTCTTAGCGTAATTCCTTCTGAATGTTGAACTACTTCAATACCAAGATAGTAAGTTAGTAATCCCAAGTCGCTCATCTCAAAGTTCCTAGCCATTCCAACCTTGAACTCATGAATGCTACTGAGACTTGACCCTGTAATCAATAGATCATCAACATAGACAGCAACTAAGAGTATGTGATCACCAACTTGCTTCCGGTATAAGGCTGGCTCCTTTGAGCATCTCGTGAAACTCAAGCTTCCAAGAACCTTGTTAAGCTTCTCATTCCAAGCTCGTGGGGCTTGGCGCAAACCATAGAGCGCCTTTCGTAGTCTATATACTTTGTTTTCCTGGCCTTTGACTACATAACCATCTGGCTGACACACGAAAACCTCCTCCTTTAGATCACCGTGTAGGAAAGCTGTCTTGACGTCCAAGTGATGAACTTGCCAACCCTTTGACGCAGCCAGAGCGATGATGAACCTCACAGTTTCTATTCGAGCAACAGGAGCAAACACCTCGTCGAAGTCCAACCCATGCCGCTGTATGTATCCCTTCGCAACCAACCTTGCCTTGAACTTGTTTATACTTCCATCAGCATTTCTCTTTACCTTGAACACCCATTTGAGACCAATGGGTTTTGCTCCTTGAGGCAAGTCAACTAGTTCCCATGTTTTGTTTTTAACGATTGAGGCTATCTCATCGTCACACGCATCACACCAGACCTTCTTCTCCTTTGCCTCAGCATAGTCCCATGGCTCATCGTTGAGACTCAAGAGTAATCTCTCACCATCAAGTTCAGCTAGAAGCACGTAATCGTTTAGATATGTTGGCTTCTTACTTTCTCTGTTGGATCTTCTAAGTACTGTCACATCTTCTTCATTAGTGACGTCTGATTCTGCTTCGACGTTTTGAGTATCAGTAGTTTGACTTGGTATAGCAACAGTGAGTTCATCTCCTTTGTCTGTGCCTTCCTTATCAAAAACTGTATCAATTCCTCTGTTTCCATAAACTCCAAACGTTAGGTTGAATGATCCTTTGCTTTCCTCTGCAACATTCGTCCACTTCCACATTCTATCTTCATCAAAGACCACGTCCCTACTGACAATTATCTTTCTTGAGGTTGGATCATACATTCGGTATGCTTTTGTTCCAGGTTCAGTGCCAAGATGCACTAGCATACGTGATCGATCCGCAAGCTTCTTTAGGTGTGGTATGTCAACTTTGGCATAACCTACACATCCAAACATGCGTATGTGAGAGACAACAGGCTTCTTACCCTTCAGCACTTCATATGGTGTCTTGAGGTCCAGAACACGTGTGGAGACTCTGTTTATGAGATACGTAGAGTGACGAACAGCTTCCCCCCATAGATAGTTAGGACACTCCATGCCTTTAAGCAAACTCCTCGTCATTCCCATTAGTGTTCTATTGCGTCTTTCTACTACGCCATTCTGCTGCGGAGAATACGGAGCCGCGAGATGCCTGATGATGCCAGCTTCTTGACAGAACAGAGTAAACTCTGTCGATGTGAACTCACCTCCCCGATCAGTTCGGAACGTTTTGATAGTTGTTTCAGTCTCCTTCTCAACAATTGCTTTGAAACACTTGAACTTTTCAAATGCTTCTCCCTTCTCATTCAACAGGATGGACCACATGTAGCAAGAGTAGTCGTCAATAAGCACAAAAATGTATCTCCTTCTCGATGGTGTCTGAGGGGAGATAGGACCACATAGATCTCCATGTATCAACTCCAGTAATCTTCCAGCTCTGTAGTTGGTGGCTTGCGGGAATGATCTTCGTATCTGCTTGGCTCGCAAGCAAGGAGAGCAGGTATCTCTATCAACATCAATCTTAGGTATACCGATCACCAGTTCATTCTTGATCATTTTGGCTAAGGAATCTCTCCCTATGTGTCCCAGACGAGCATGCCAAAGACTTGAAGCGCTCATCGTTGCAGCTTGAAGACAATTCACTGGATCAACTTTACTAATGTTAACTTTGTAAAGTCGGTTTGGTGACCTCTGCGCCTTTGCTATGACCCTTCCATCCTTGTCCTTTAGCGTAAGGAGGTTATCTTTCATTAGAACTTCACAGCCGTGCTCTGTAGCTTGTCCAAGGCTAATAATATTGCTTCTGAGCTTGGGAATGAAATAGACATCAGTTATGATTCTCTTCACTCCCTCCTTGCTACTGAAAATGATTGAGCCCTTTCCTTCAATGTCTATACGTGAGTCGTCTCCAAACCGCACCTTTCCTGTTATTGACTCGTTGATAGATTTGAAGTAGCTCCTATTCCCCGTCATGTGATTAGATGCGCCATTGTCCAAATACCACACGTTCTCTGAGTTGCTCTCAAACTCCTGCGGTAGTACATTCTTCTCGTTCAAATATACCACCTCATTTACCATCAATTCTTCAGCCTCAGATGTGTCATCCTCCTTCTCTTTGGATTCTGTTGCCTCTTGTAGTTTCAAGAGACGGTCAGGACATGTAGATGCGTAATGTCCTGTTTTGTCGCAACGAAAGCAGGTTATTCTTGACAAGTCTGTTTCACCGTAGCCTCTTCCACCATATCTTCCTCTTCCTCTACCTCTGTTATAGTACCTTCCTCCACGACCTCTTCCACGATATGCTCCATGGGTTTCTTGATTTGAGGAAGAGTGTGAGTCAGAGTTTGCATACATAAGTTTCTGACTCTCTTGTGTCTCATCATCATCTAGCGCAACTCGTTCTTCAAATGTCTTGATACGTCCAACAATCTCTTCGAAGCTTGTAGTCTTCAGATCAAGTACTTGCTCAAGAGAAGCAACGATATGAATGTACTTGCCTCTCGGTAAACTTGAGAGAAATTTCTTCACCATCTTGGTTTCTTCTATCTTCTCACCAAGTGCAGTAGATTTTGAAGAAATTGCTGATATTCTTCCCACAAAATCATCAACCTTCTCATCATCCTTCATTTTTAGTCTGTCAAACTCAGAAACAAGAGTTTGCAAACGCGCCTCACGTACTCTTTCTGCCCCCATATGTCTCGACTTCACTGCCTCCCAAACCTTCTTTGCAGTATCGAGTTCTCCCACCTCCAGTATAAGTGTTTCTGGGATGGATTGGAAGAGTACTGCAATCGCAGTATTATTCTTCACAGCATCGGTAGATTCTCCCTCAATAGCTTCCCAAACATCATGCAGTTTGAGCAACACCTTCATCCGTATTGCCCACACGGTATAGTTAACTGCAGTCAACATAGGACAGCTGAACGTAGAAGGTCCACCCTCCTTTGGTTTCAACACGACCGTAGATAGGTCTCCCATCTTGTCTTTCGCTTAGATCGAGTCCTAGCGCTCTGATACCAAATGTTGAAAAACGATTAGACAAAAACACAAGAACTCAAACCAAACTTCAATAAGAATTACTCTCTTATTAACTCACTTCAAAGCTTTAGAAAATCTGCTCAAAACTAAAGCACCACAACTCACGGTGTATCACAACTCGATGACACCGTATTTATATGAAATCAAAGTCTCAAAGATAACAACAAAGATACTTAGATATCTCCTAAATATCAGGACTTCAATATATCCTAACCATATCTCGGTTGAGCTTATCTTCATTTCAAGTTGATCCAACAGACAGTGTGCTTGTATTTAAATTGAAACACAAGTAAGAAACAGAGCATGAGAATGAGTGAACGAACAGAGTAAAACTGAGTGAGAAAGAGAAGGGCTGGCCGTGAGACTAGAGAGTGGAGAGGTCGGTCAAGCCAAAGAAAATCACAACGCTAGGCCTTTAGCGTTGATCGTCAGGGACATAACTCTACAGCTGCCTTCAAAGCTATTCTCACTGGTTTGAAAGAGTCCAAAGCTAACTGATTTCTCACAAGAAAAGAAAAATCGCTTGCTTCACATATGTTTCATTATTCTCTTTGTCTAGTGATTTGTAGTATTTGAAAAGTTCATCTCTTTCTTTGTCCAAAAAAAAAAAGTTCATCATCTATTTCATTTGTCGGTCTGTAAAAACATTCTCTTTTCAGAAATTGTATCTTTATTTAAAAAAAAAATCTTGTAAACCATGGATCTCTATCTCTTCAAGAATGAGATTCGCCAAAAAAAGATAACTTGTCGTCGTAAAGAGAAAAAGATAAAAAGAGAGAGAGAAAAAAGATTTGTAATATTAAAAATTAATTAAAAATTATTATATAGTTAAGTTTTAGTTATAGTACAACGAAAAAGAGGGGAACGTTGAGTTCTTAGTTTTAGTTAGGGGAAAGTGTGTTGGGAAAGGAAAAAAGTGTGTCAGGAGCGTTGTAAGTGTAAAACTGCGTAAATCTTTCTTAATGAATCCACCATTTTGTTTGTGATTAAAAAAAAGAAAAAATCCACCATAAAATCTCCATAAACCTCGCCTGAAGTTTACCTATATATACATACTTGCCACTTTCTTTTATCAATACTCAAAATCATTCACAAAGAAATTACTAGCTAGCTAGTAAGAGAGATGGCTATGGCAGATGCTTCTGGACCTCAATTCAATTCTACCAACGGCGATGCTCATTCTGATCAGATTATTGTCCCTGAGGTTTGTTACTTTTTCTTGTTGTTTAATCTAATCTCAAGATTTTGCTCAAAAACCCTAGAATAATTTTTTTTGTAACCAAAACCCTAGAATATCATGATGTCGACACTTTATAGATTTGGCTCAAACCCCTTAAACATATGTTTTTGTTTTGTTTTTAACCTTAAGAAAACTCGTTTATTTCTGTCCTCATGTTATTTCATTTGCCTTTTGTAGTAGCTGTTTATTGGGTTCTATGAATGCCTCTGAGTGTTCGGAGAACAATGTTACTTCCAGTGTTATAATTTTTTTAGAAATATATAAGCAAATGACATAATACGTCTGTTTGATCTATAATCACTAAGTTTAAGAGATTTGGCACAAACCCCCGTAACATTTGTTTTCATTTTGTTTTTAATCTTAACAAAACTCACATGTGTATTCGCTTGATTTATAATATTACTTATTAACTGGACTAGTCAAAATCCAATAAATGTCCATAAAATAAAGAAATCGATGTCGTAGTCAATAGAACAGACGTGAAAACATACAGATAAATCTTGATTTTGTGCTTCTTAGATATAAGCAAATGACAGAATACGTTTGTTTTATCAACAATTTTGTTTGATGTCTTTACATATATATGCAGAATAAGAGCTGGAAGAATTTCTTTGCCTACTTAGGACCTGGTTTTCTTGTTGCAATTGCATATATTGATCCTGGAAACTGTAAGATCATATACCAGATTCACTTTCCTATATCATTTTCATTAACTATATTAGATGATTAATGCTTTTTTTTATTCTTCATGTGTTTTGCAGTTGAGACTGATCTACAAGCAGGAGCACAATACAAGTATGAGGTGCATAAACTCTTCCCCTACTCGCCTTATTTTTTTCAGTTAAAAAAAAATATTGATTTCTTTGTAATAAACAGTTACTTTGGATCATATTGGTGGCTTCTTGTGCGGGTTTGGTGATTCAATCTCTGGCTGCCAATCTTGGTGTTGTCACAGGTTATGTTACTTGTGGTTATAAGTTTTTATACATCAACTTTGCTGAGTTAATTTTGGTTATATATATGATCACAGGAAAACATTTAGCTGAGCATTGTAGAGCTGAATACTCCAAAGTTCCAAATTTTTTGCTATGGCTTGTTGCTGAAGTTGCAATAGTCGCTTGTGATATTCCAGAAGGTACCAACTTCCTATACTAAGTGTTACTGTGTTTCTATAATTTCTCTGTTAGTGCTAATTAATTATTGCCATACTTGGTTTACTTTCTTATATAGTAATCGGAACAGCTTTTGCTCTGAACATGCTCTTTAGCATACCTGTATGGATTGGTGTTCTTCTTACAGGCTTAAGTACACTAATGCTTCTCGCACTTCAACGATACGGGGTATTTCCTTTCTTTCATCATTTTCATCTCACGGTTCTATGTATAGTCAAGTCTTATGATGTTTGTCATTCACAGGTAAGAAAGCTGGAGTTCTTGGTTGCATTTCTTGTGTTCACAATGGCTACATGCTTCGTCATTGAGCTACACTACTCAAAGCCAGACGCAGGAGAAGTCCTACATGGTCTCTTTGTTCCACAACTCAAAGGAAATGGTGCAACTGGTCTTGCAATCTCTTTGCTTGGGGCCATGGTTATGCCGTAAGCTCACTCTCTTGTTGGATAAGCTTCAAAGATAGATTAGGAAACAAGTTATTCATAAAAGGAACTTTGAATAACTAAAAAGAAAAAACTTGATTTAGATTTATGTTAAGTTTCTAGATCACATTGTAATAGGTTAAGCTAAGACCCTATATATAGAGTTGGACACGGGATTTAACAATCCCAACAATTGGTATCAGAGCGGTTGACGAAGAGATGCAAAAAGACCAAAATACCCTTTAAGTAAGAACGGGTAGAAAAGGAAAAAGAAGGTCTGTTTGCAGAAACGTCATAAGATCATGGAACCTGTGATGTTGTGGGACAAACACATTCTCAAAGGAACGAGATGCTAAGGAAGATACATTCTTAAAGGAAACCCTGCAGTTGTGGTCCTTAGTTTGAGGAGGAGAATGTGAGATGTCAATCTAAGTCTCACATTGGATATTAGACAAAGAAAAGTCTAATATATAAAGAGAAGTCCAACTCTAATTAGTACGAGGCCTTTTGGGATGGAAACCAAAAGTAAATCCATGCGGGCTTGCAATTAAGGCCCAAAATGGACAATATCATACTAATCGAATAAATAGAGTTGGACACGGGATTTCGCAATTCCAACAATTGGTATCAGAGCGGTTTGACGAAGAGATGCAAAAGACCAAAAATACCCTTTAAGTAAGAACGGGTATAAGAAGAAAAAGAAGGTCTGTTTACAGAAACGTCAGAAGATCATGGAACCTGTGATGTTGTGGGAGAAGCATTCTCAAAGGAAAGCCCTGTGATTAGGAAACACACAAGAGATGAATTGTGGTTCTTAGTTTGAGGGGGAGAATGTGAGATATCAAACAAAGTCCCACATCGGATATTAGACAAAGGAAAATCTAATATGTAAAGAGAAGTCCAACTCTAATTAGTACGAGACCTTTTGGGAAGGAAACCAAAAAATAAATCCATGCGGGTTTTGTCTATTAGGCCCAAAGTGGACAATATCATACTAATCGGATAAATAGAGTTGGACATGGGATTTCACAATCCCAACATCTCTCTCTCTTCACCCATCTTCATTATAAAAATCTTATGCGACTGTGTCTTTTCCACAGGCACAATCTCTTCCTCCACTCTGCTTTGGTTCTCTCCAGAAAAATACCACGTTCAGCTACTGGCATCAAGGAGGCTTGTAGGTTTTACCTGATAGAAAGCGGATTGGCTCTAATGGTGGCCTTTCTCATAAACGTCTCTGTGATATCAGTAAGTGGTGCTGTTTGCAATGCCTCAGACTTAACCAACGAAGACCGAGCTAAATGTGAGAATTTGGACTTAAACAAGGCTTCCTTTCTCCTAAGGGTTAGTTGCTTGCTTCCTACGGGCATTGCTTCTTTCTATAGGGTTTTAGAAACATTAAACCTTTGTTTTGAAACAGAACGTTGTGGGTAAATGGAGCTCAAAGCTATTCGCTATCGCACTTCTTGCTTCAGGGCAGAGCTCAACTATAACCGGAACATATGCTGGACAATACGTGATGCAAGGGTTTCTTGATCTAAAACTCAAGCCATGGCTCAGAAACTCTCTAACAAGATGCTTAGCTATCATCCCAAGTCTAGTCGTTGCTCTCATTGGTGGTTCAGCTGGAGCTGGAAAGTTAATCATCATTGCCTCGGTAACACTCGCATTCCCATCTCTGGAAACAACTTTATATGTATGTGACCTTACCACACCAAATCTAATAATTGATTGAACAAACTATAAACAGATGATCCTGTCCTTTGAGCTGCCGTTTGCACTAGTTCCTCTTCTCAAGTTCACTAGCTGCAAAACTAAGATGGGTTCACACGTAAACCATATGGCAGTATGTAACATTCAAACGCATTTTCACTAAACCAAAGAAAAAAAATATCTCTTAACTTCATATGTTTCTTCTTTTTTTCTAAACAGATTTCAGCTTTGACATGGTTGATTGGTGGTTTAATCATCGGGATAAACATATACTATATAGTAAGCAGTGTCATTAAACTGCTTATTCATAATCACATGAAGCTTGTCCTTGTCATCTTCTGCGGAATTCTTGGGTTTTCGGGCATTGCCATCTACTTAGCTTCCATAGGGTATCTTGTCTTCCGGAAAAACAGAGAAACTAGTCCTCTCCCTGCATCAACCAGTTCGCAAAATGTGGAGACACTTCCAAGACAAGACATTATCGACATGCTTTAACATCCGATGTTGAAGTCGACAAAGACCTCTAGATATTGCTAGTCGACAGGTTCTTAGACCTTAGGAATTTTTTTTTTCTTTCTAGTAGGTTTTGTTTATGTACGGGAGAACGTTAGAATAACACGAGATAATAAAATCATTTCTTCCACAATCATATCATACATCATACATTTGAGTGACATTCTCAATTACAAAAAGAAAAGAGCATTCAGCTACGTATAATAATATATATATATATATATGCTTCAAGATTAAACGAATAACTTAGTCATATTCAAACGTATTACTTTAGAATAAAACTTATTATGTGGGTGTATGATCAGAGATCATGCATGGTGGTATCGTGTTTTAGGAATCTATCATGACGTTGTTTGCGAATCTTGAGGAAGAGGCAGATGACCTTTCTCTTGCAAGCTCTTGACAGATTCGTAGAGAGATTGCTTGATGGGTGTAAACTCCAACCCTAAGCCTTTTATCTTTTGAGTAGTGAACTTGTATGGCTTTGCTCTCGGATTCTTCTCGTCCGAACACCTACAAAAATATTATAAATAAGCACACTATATGTTAATAACATAGCCTGGAAATGGCTTCGTGTATATCACTCTAAAGTAACGTATCAACTATTGAACTGGCCAAAAGAGTCACAAGTCATGAAACTAGTGACCAAACTATTGATGTAGGTGAAGAAAGAACATAACAGTTTACACTCTACTTCTTTTGTCAAATGGAGTTAGACCAGTAACAAGACTATTTTAGTATAAATCCAACGAAAATAAAAACACATAAACACGTGTACACATAGGATTTTGCAAGATCTCAACGTAAGCAGTAGGTGAAACATGATGTGAACCTTGTGATGTGAGAGTTAGTACATACCAATTTTGATAGATGGGACAAATAGTAACACACTTCAACACCAACTACCACTCATGTCCCTTTTATCCTAACTAAAAATATTTTATTGATTTGTTGAAAAAAGCTAATCTGGATTAGATTGCTTCAAATCAAGAATCAAAAATCAAACTCGAATAGTTTGTAAATCCAAGGTTGTATTGATTAGACTGACAAGATCGTGTTGACTTTGATACAGTTTTGACTTTTGACTAAGTGTATAAAAGAAACAAACGTTTTGACTTACTTGGTGGGAAGCGGATACTCCGGGAAGAATTTAGCAAGAATCTCAACAACCTCACCGCGGTGAAGCGCAGTCTCGGCGAGGATGTAACGGCCAGAGGCAGAGGGTGATTCATAGACCATAACATGGCCTAGTGCAACATCACGGACGTCCACGTAGACCTGAGTAAGGTTAGCATAGGTCTTGGCTGAGCCGGTGAGATACTTGAGGATATGGACTAGGCTAGCGTTGACCGCCGACTGGAGCGGTGGTCCAAGAACTAGAACCGGGTTTAGCACCACCAAGTCCACACCTTTAGCCTTCGCAGTCTCCCATGCTGATTGTTCCGCCACCATCTTCCCATAGCAATACCAATTCTACAAGGCAACAAAAGAGTAGGTTAGATTTAGAGATTAGGTTTCAGGGCTTAACACGTGACCTTATTACAGCCACATGGTTACATATATTTCGGTCGGTGGGTTTGAATAAAACTCCATGCCAAAAATATATAGACAAAGATACCTTTGTGTTTTTGCAGAAATCAAGATCACTCCAACAATCTTCGTTGACTATGGTTTGAGGGTCACGGTTAGGGTTCATGTAAACAGCACCAATGGATGACGTGAACACCACACGCTTCACCTTGGCTTTAGCCGCTGCGTCGATCACGAACTTGGCTCCGTTCACCGCCGGCTCCAACATCGTCTCCTATTTACATTAATTAATAATTAAGAATACTAAAACAAAGAAAAAAGAGTTATATGGATCAACTGAATTTTAAGGAAAAAAATAGTTACTAACGGGATCATCGGTCATCGGGGAAGCGGTATGGAAAACACCATCGCAGCCATCTATTGTGGCACATAGAGCTTCGTAGTCGAGAAGATCTGCACTGTGAAGAGTGAGTCTTTCCTTGGCTCCATCAAGCTCTCTGAGGTGGTTGTTCTTGGGATCAGCTGGGTTGCGCACGGTTCCTCTAACGGTGTAGCCTCTCTCCAAGAGTAACTTAACGATCCAAGAAGCAATGTAGCCACCGGCTCCAGTGACGCAAACGAGTTTCCCGTCGGCAGGCATTTTTTTCTGTTGGGTAATAAGGTTTAAGGGGCTTTAAGAGAGAGAGAGAATGTTATAAGTTATGATGTGTCGTTTGGAGGAAGCATTGTGGTTTGTATTTATAGAGACTACAAAATAAGTCACCGTTTCATAAGTTACCACTTGGCTATATTCCACCTAACCAATGGTAAAGAGTTGGTGAATGAAGAAGGAACTATCGGGAATCATATTTGATTTGATTTATTTAAGGACACTAGAGAGTGGAATAGTTTCAAAGTTTGTAGGTGATGAGTGTAAATGCATTCCCATAAAAGGTCAAACAAAATCGTCAACCAAAGGTGTTGTGAATCTTACTTTTACATGCCAAGTGGAAATCCTTATTTGTTTGTCTTTTAAATTTTACGAAATTGCCATATATATTTGAAAACAGCAAAAGAAAATTGTCAAATATATATTTTAAAACAACAGAAGAAAGTTGCCAATTACTCCAACTATTAAGATTTTTTTTTAGCAGCATTCACTAAAGTTTATATAATCCATGTACATGGAATTCTAGAAGACCTTGATAATAAGTTAGTAAATGTACATACGTTCTTTAAAATCGTATATACAAATCTATGAGCAATGCCTTGTCTTTTTTTAAAAAAAAAATCGTTTCTTCTTGGTGTATCATTATCCATTATCTTGGCTTAAACTTATAATCTTATATGCCCTAATTAAGAAAACAAGTGGTGGTGAGAGGTTGAGAATATTGACATTGACTATATTGTACATGAATTAATGTTAACTTAAAAGACCGGGACCCAACCTGTTTACTAATAGGAAAGTTCCGCTGAGCTCAACTCCGTTTTATCAACTAATTAACCAATTAATTTGATGTACTTCGTGAAAAACATTTACTATATCTCTTTATTATCAATAAAAGTAAATACCATTCTTGACCATTAGATTTATATGCTTTTTGATAACAACTATTTTAAAGAAAGGAATACTGCCCAACTTTATAAGCCATCTTTGACAAAATGAATATTTGTACAAGATGAGTGGTCTTATTCAAACCGTGTCCTGACCCAAGATGGTTGAATGTGAATATGAACGCACAGAAAATTTCCGAGTGGTTTCTCAATCATTTCAGAATTGAATCTCTCACGTGGAAAATAACCTTATAAACGAGTGACAAAAACGTGGCTCTTTAAACTAGTAAAAACAACGATTATGCTTTTCCTAAAATACAATGTCACAAACTCTCAGAGACACAACACAAACCAAGTGACGTTAATACCTCTCAAACTGGTTCAGTATAACAATCTAAGTAACAAGGATAAATAAAGGAAGTAGAGAGTGTAAAGCAAATGGTTTTTGTTCACGGATGCAATGCAAGTTGCATTATGCAACCAAGTATAAACTCCAGTTCAAGACCCTCTCTCTTCATCAGAGTCTTTCTCAATCTCAGACTGGCTTGTGCTTTTCGGCACTTTATTATCAGCCTCTTCTCCCTCTTCTGCTTCGTCCTCCAGATCATCCGTTTCTCTCCACTTTGGCTCTTCTTCCGACTCTGAGCCATCTCTGTCACTCTCAACCTCTGGATTTTGAAACTGTTTCTCGTCTTCCTTAGCTTCTGTCTCGGTCACTTTCAGGTTCTCTTCACTTTCTTGCATCTCACTATTATAATACTCATCTTCGCTTTCCTCATCCACATCCCGACTCACTTCCTCCTCTTCTCTTCTGCCAGTTTCAGCAGCACTCAACTCTTTCAACGATTTGAGATTCTTCCCTTCCCTTGCCTTTTTGCCAGAATCCTTCTTTGATGATGATTCCACGTTTTTGCTTTTCTTGACTTTCTGCATTCTGCACAATCATAAAACAACAGAAAACCATAACTTTACACACAGATCACAATAATGAGAAGCTGACACATGATCCGTGTTTACTCACATGTCAAATAAAGGAACGGACTCTGGCAGATCAATCTCCATATCCTGCTGATAGATTTTGTGGGACATCATTAAGCATTATGACTGCACATTCACAAGAAACAAACAAAGTACCTCACTAGCAGAAGAGGGATCCTCAAGTAGCTCCCAGCGTTCTTTAACGAGATTAAGCTGTTCTGATTCTCCATCAGTATATACTACCTGCAGCCAAATATGCGGAACAAACATTCCATGATTCTGCTGACAGGACCAACATAATTGAGCAGCAGATATCAGAGATGGTATCTCACCGTATGCTTATTCTTATGACTAGAATAAGACTCCACAACGCCTTCATAAAAACTGCCACAGTGAAAGACAATCAAAGATAAAGCTACACATGGAAACAAGAACCATTCAACAACTTTCATATGGTGATGCACTTACGTCTTGTCGAGCGGCCACCAGATATTAACTCTCTTCCCGACCAAATCCTCGCCAGAGCCCTGAAATGAAGAGTTATTTAACAGATATGCGACAACCAAAGGCTGATATCGGGACATAAAGGCGACAGAGCTTATTATACCACTTCTTTTTTTGTTGTCCGACTAATCACTTGATGGCTCTTTGAATTTTCTTCAGATTCTTCTGCCAACGGTCTAGCTGCAACTTGAGATTTCTTCTTCTGCAAAAGTCGGTCGATACATGCGATTCAACACAGTTTTTTTATGATATCATTAACTAAAGAAGCCACAGTACCTCACTGGCAGAAGGGAGATCCTCAAGTAACTCCCAGCGTTCTTTAACGAGATAAAGCTCTTCTGAGTCTCCATTAGTATATGCTACCTGCAACAAATGTGTGGGGGAAACCAAATATTCCATAATTCTGGTAGTAGGAGAGACATAATTGAGTAGCAGATATCAGAGATAGTATCTCACCCCATGCGTCTTCTTGCGACTACAATAAGAATCTATGACGCCTTCATAAAAACTGCACATCGATAGACCGTCGTCAACGAAGATTAAGGTACACTCAGAAACAAAGACATTCAACTTTCATATGATCTACTTACGTCTTGTCGAGCGGCCACCAGACTTTAACTCTCTTACCCACCAAATCCTCACCAAAGCCATTCTTATCAGACTCCTAAAAAAGAGGAGATATCAGTTTGTAACAGATATGTGACAATAAAAGGCTAATAATGGAGACAGAAGGCTTATTATACCACTTCTTTTCTCCTCTTTGGTTGGCTCTTTGAAGTTTCTTCAGATTCTTCTGCCAATGGTTTAGAAGCAACTTGAGAAACCTTCTTCTGCAAAGGTCGGTCAAAATATGAAAGGCTACATAAATTCTTGTGATATCATTAATTAAAAGAAGAGAAATATATGATCATCTCGTCTAGTCGTCTTCTACCTTGTCCTTTGATGATTGTGGAACAGGAGGAGTATCCCAAGATGCACCTTCCAAATTCTTTTTCTTAGCAGCTGTGCGAGCTGATGATCGTTTTCCGCTGGAGTTCACAATTGCCTTCTTTTTCCCGCCATTCTGGGACTTTGTCCTCTTGCTTGATTCTCCTATCTTTCTGTCATCTTCTGGTATTTCATAGCTCTCCTGGTTTGGTTCTTTCTCAACAGGCTCTTCATCCCGGAAGCATGATGCCAACTTCTTCAGTTTCGGTGAAGAAGGAGAATCTAAATCATGATCAATGTCCTCCATCTTAACCCTGCTTCGTTTAACCGAACCCGTCAGAGCCCTACTAGTCGTGGCTGGGGAAGATTCTTTAGCCGGAGGTGTTCTCTTTGCAGCCAGCTTTTCAAGTGATGATTCTCCTCCTCCTGATCCTTTTCTCTGAAGCTTTTTGTTTGATGAACATGTCTTGAAATAATCTCTTTTCCCTGAAAGCCAAGGAATGTCATAACCTTCCTCAGGATTCATCAATGAATTGGGTTTCCTTCCTCTCTTCCCTGTAACTCCTAACTCTGTTTCTGCATCTCTACTCTCAGACCACACCACTTGCTTTCCATTTCTTGATTTTTCATTCTCACTGATTCGTGGCGTTCCATCTCTCGCAGGTTTCTTCAAACCACTTTTAGAACGAGTCTCCTTGCGAGAATGCCCCAAAACCAGTTTGTCCTAGATCAAGCGTATTTTGGTTAAATAAAGATGCTGAAACTCTACAATGAACGAGCTCACCAAATACAATACCTTCAACGAATCACTTGGGGCTACTTATCTCCCTATTTCAACTCAAACAAGCATCAAAAGATAGAGCTCAGGGTAACAACAAGAATACCTCATTTTCTTTGGTGTCAACAACATTGTGGACCTTAGGAGTTTCGAAAACAGTCTGGCATATGGTCGTAACTACTGGTGAATACGTATCCAAGCTGGCCCCTGTAGACTTCAAAGCTTCCATGATGTAGGGTTTAAGTTTACGGGCACATCTACTAAGAACCTTCTCCACAAGACTCCAAGCCATTGGTGAAACATTCTAAAAAAATGAGACAAAATCAAAACCTAAAAGTTTGTTTACTGGTAAGAGAGAATTAAACTTGTAAACAGGAAGAAACCTCACCTGATTATCCTTTTTGACACTAGCTAATAGAGTAGTGAGCATATCCGTGGACACTTCTTCGGTTTCATCTAATAGTGTGATCATTATCATTTCCATTGACGAAAACACCACCCGTGGATGATCAGATCTAATAGATGAAAAAAAGAACCCAAATTCTGAAGAGTTTTTTTTTTTAGAAAAATAGGTTTTTTTGTATTATATCTAATAACCTACCTAATGATTTTCAAGAAGATGTGAAACATTTGAAGAATGAGGTCATGGCACTCCAAGTCCAACAAGACCAAGCATGATTTGACCTTTGATACATTATCAAGAACAGACTCGGCTTTCTGATAGCTGCGAGAGGATGCATCAGCTAGTTTCTCAAAAGCTTCTATCGTCAACCTGAAGATTTCCTGTTGATATTACACAAAGAAGAGCAAAATTTGAAGAGAGAGAGAGCATAAAAGAGAGAGTTGTTACTGTGAGTTTGATTTGGTACCTTCATTTGATCATCAGTGTAAGGGGCTTCAGGGGCGGTAATCCTGACGATTTCGGTTAAGCAGGAGACAAGAGAAACCCTAACATGAGAATCAGTGTGGCTTAAGAGGTCACTTGAAACCAAAGCATTCTTGGAGGGGATTAGAGCATTCTGCATTGACAAGGGTTGATCTTGCTCCACCTTTCTAAGCAGACACTCAGTTTCCTATACAGACATGGAGGAATTAGAGATCCAACAAAAAAACCTTTTCGCCAGCCGAATCAACAAGTTCGATATACTTGCAGATGAATTCACTAGAAAAGGAGCAAGCTTTTCACTAAAATCATTCAATCACGATTTCCTTAGCGGCAAGAAAGAGAAACCCTAATCGGCATTTTCGAAGAATCTAAACCTAACAAAGACAAGAATTTGATGGAGGAATCAAAAGAGAAGACGTACATCGAGAAGAGTAAGAAGCTCGTCGGTTGAAGAAGGAGGGCTGAGAAGTCTGTTTCCAGCATCGATGAGTGCTTCTGCAAGATGGTTCAATCCAACAATACAAGCCATTCTTCTTCTTCCTTCCCCCCAGAAAAGAAATTCTCTAACTTCCAAACCCTAGAAAACGAAACAGAACATCAGACTGTCTTAACCCGAAAACACTGTTATCGACCAAACGCTTGGGATCCTGTTATAATGAGAGAGAGAGAGAGAGAGAGAGAGAGAGAGAGCTTTCGGGGGGTAAAAGGTTGTGACTTGTGAGGTTAAGCGGTGTGTGCTAAACAATTTATATACCACACCACTAACTCTCTAATTACAAAACTATAAAGGCAATGAGGTATCCATTCATTTTCTTTTTTAACAAAAACAAAAAAAAAAATTTACTGAACATTTAGATTGTGTTGAATCACAGAATTTGTTACTATAATTGCTGAAAACGGAGAAATAATCTAATTTAAAAAATGAAGGAGAGCTTTGATACTTGATTTACAAAAAAAGGAAATTTACGCTTTTCTTTTTATGACATTTTACTAACAGACATGTTCCCGCCATTCTTCCTCTTTGGTTAGGAAGATAAAAGTTGATTACTTTGTTTGTTTACCGGTTTTGATAGGTCTTGCAATTAGTTACTAGTATTAGTATAAGACGAACTTAACAAGCTATCCGCAAAAACTTACACCAGCCCATTTACAAAGGGTCTTGGCACTTGGAATAGTGTAAGCAAATTGATGTTATGATCAGCATATAGACCTTTTAATAAGCTTGACAAATCATCAAGTTGGTAACAGTCTTCAACCAAATACACATAGCTGAGCGACACGCTTCTCAATAAGTTTTAGCAATTTCATCAGGACCTGACCACCGTGAGCACGTGACTTGGTAAGAGTCAGCTCTAACTCGCAGTCATCAGATCCATGTCCTCTGGAATAGCAGCTGCCTCAGCGACAGGAGGAATAACAGGATCAGGCTTTCTCATAGCTTCTTTTTTTGAAACACAGAGTTATAGGACTCATAAGAAACAACTAAGAGTGGACTGTTCTAAATAGCCCAAAGGCTCTGTTAAATACACATGAACTTTTATTTAGTGAGTGGTGTAATTTGTAAGAGATCTAAAGTAACATTTTGCCTTATAAAGCCCAAATCATGGTCACTAATTACAATATTGGGCCTTAGTAAATATTAACCAATGTGTTTTGCCCACAAAAGCAATCCTTATTCAGACAACCAAAACGTTTTCCAGTTCAGTTTCTTCACGGTCTTTGTAAGAAAAACCGGGTTCGAGTCACTTTGTTTCAGACACAGATTTCATGTTCTACCCCTCTTAATTTTCAAAAGTTCTACGATCTGTGATCATGCATGCAGTGCACACCAGTCTATTGAACACAACCTCATGTAAAAAAAACAAAGAGAGAACTTTGAAGGAACTTATTATTTGAAATTTTCTTACTATTTTTTTATTAATAAAGATATTAGAGAGCAACCTGACCATTTTCAACACCTAAGCCATACAAAACACCAGCATATTTCTGCAAGGGACCAACGAAGAAATTCTCCTTAAGCTTTCTGAAAGTACAAGAGGTGAGCAAACTATCGGACCCCGCCTGGTGACAGATCCCAACTCTCTCCACCTCCAGCAACTCCGCCAGCTTGTTCAGCCCCCCGTGAAGGCTGTTGCAGAACTTCATCAGGTGCTTTATATCGTACACCATCGGGAAATAAACGTTGATGAGCTCGAAGAAGCTGGTCTGAGAATCGGGAAGGTTCTGGCACGTGAGGAGCTTGAGCAGGTACCCGAAGTCGTAACCGCTGTGGAAGGTGACCCAGTGCACGTTCTCGTTGAGCACGATCCCCGAGGACATGAGCAGCTCAGCGAATCGCCTCGACTCGATGCCTTCCCGGGTGTTCTTGGCGAAGTCGATGCCGGATTGCTTGAGGAGGTCGATGGAGTCGACGGCGAAGATGTCGGAGTCGAGGTCGAACTCGCGGAAGTTGAACTGCCAGATGCAGTACTTGTTGTCGTTGTCGCAGGTGGGGAGGTCGCCTTGCTCGTTGGAGAAGGTGAGGCCGAGCTGGATGATGTTGAGGATGTTGACGTTGAGCTTGAGGGTCTCGTAGTGGTAATCGGCGTTCGATTTGAAGGTACCGACGGGGCGGACGACGATTCCGGGGAACTCCGTGTCCATGGCCACGTAAGGGAAATCGTCGACGACTCCTCGGATCAGATCCATCTCCTCCTGCAGGTTATCGCTCCACACTTCCCGGATTTGGATCGAATCGTCTTTTAGAAACAGAGACATGGCTCGTGGCTTTTATGTGTTATGATGATGAATCTCGGGGGCATCTGGATTTGAAGAATCTAAAGAAATAACCTAGAACGGATCTAGAGGTAGACCCGATCCGGTTTCATTCCAAATCTGCGATTAATCCAAATACACAATGAAACATCATATTAATTTCAAACAAATGAATCGAAGAAAATCGAAGGAGGTTGTCATGTGGGTGGAAACGAACCTGGTGTAGATGGAAGAGTAGGCGGCGATTGGTGGTGTGGCTAGGGTTTCACAGGATGTGGTTGGTGGTGGTGGTGGTTTATCAAAAGGGCTAATGGTAGGAGAAGATGTGATATTTATTATTTAATCAAACTTTCTCTTCATTTTTCTTTTCTTTTTTATTTATTCTTTTACCTTTTTATTGTTTTTCTGCTATTCTGAATCCGATTTTTTTTTGTTTCTCCACAAGTTTTGTTGTTTCTGTTTTCTTAATTAGGAATCGCTACTTATTTCAAGTCGCATTTTTTTCTTTCTGCATTATTTGCTAAAACAATATTACCGAAATTCATATTTATAGGAGAACAATAATAAAATTAACCGCTAGGATTTTTATAAACCGTACTAAGTACACACAAAAGTCACCGCGAAAGTCTAAAAACTTGGGCTAAATTATCAATAACATTCATAATTAAACGGTTAAACCTTAGAAAAAAACTAAAGACCAATGACCACCAACCATTATCTTCTTCCATCAGCATCTGCTTCCTGTAGCACAAGAACACGACCAATTGATTTCATTAACAAGTTCTCAACAGAAAAAAAAAAAAAGCAAAGACCAAAGAGCAAACCAGCTGACAATCCACTTACTGAAGTTAATAATAAGAGACCACAATTTGTGTCATCAACAGAGAGTGATTCATCTGCCAAGTAACATATGGCTTAAGCAACGAGGAGACAATGGTTTTTGCAAACTCAGGAACCAAAAATAATAACTATTGCGAGGAATTATACTCAACTATCTCAAGCAAAAAAAAAGGGGGGTTTAAACATGAAAGAGTGCCGTTAAGACTTCCTATTAACCAATCTCATTTGGAAACTAACACAACAAGAGTCATATTTTTCATATATCTATTTCCCTTCTTTACTGGTTTTCATAACGAGGAACTGGATCTGCTCTCCAAGTGGAACAAGTAGCTCTGTCAACGTTTTCTCCCTTCCAGCTTCATAGTCCCATGGCTTCAACTGCACCCCTGTTCTTCTACGTTCTGTTGACTCTGTCCATGCTATCTTAATAGCTCTGTAAAGCTCCTCGCCATATTTCTCTTTGAGGTCCAGCAGATCCTGCACCTCCACTTGTACCCAGTCATCTTCTTCTCCTTGTTCCGGACCTTCAATGTAAAGCTCCCAAAGTCCATTACTGGTTTTGCTTCTCCACTCGTTGCACAGAGTTTCAGCCTCAAGCAATGCTCTATCCTTCCTCATTGTTTCCCCCTCACGATCATCACATGGGTTATTGAGGCACGCTTTGAGACACGCTGCTTCGAACATCTTTGGGTCTAGGTAGCCCGGGACTCTTACTATGTCAACCAATGGACCATTTTCTGGAGTATTTAGTTCTGGCAGAGCCTATAAGTTTTTAAAAAAAGGAAAAATGAAACATGATGCGTGCGGCCATGAGTTAAGTTAAAAGATATATATACAAACCTGCAATATTGTGAACTTTGCACGTATGATCTCTTGATCCCTCTCAAAAAGATCATCCTCAAGACGACTAATCTTGCGTTCGTAATGCATTCTTTTCCTTTCGTGATCATTGATCTTCCTCTGCAGTTTATGGACAGCATCCATCTTCTTTCTTGGTTTTAATTTTACTCCTGAAAAAAGGCAAAAGCCAACAGTGTAAAAGCTAAGACACAGAGAAAGATCATCAGCTAATGGATGATCAGAAACTAGACGTTGGTGAGGAAGTTCTATGCTGGAAACAGAGAGAAATAGTCATTGGTGATCGTAACATCAGCGGGCCCATATACACCCCCCCAAGAAAATCAAGATCGTAAATCCAAGAAACACTTTTTGTCCATTAGAGCAATCTTAAAGGCTTAAAGCTTTAAAAACAGCAGCATACGAGTTTAAGCACATAACAACTAACGCTTGAGAACTTTCAGGGGATACCAAACTAATCGAGACGCAAGGGAAGTTTACGATGGAAACAAAGAAAGAACGAAACCCTAAGACTTGCGCGACACGGGACGGCGTGCAGAGATCGAGTCGTCAAAGAGCATAATGCAGTCGAGTATGATGAATTAGAAGTTCATGAGGAAGTTTGTATTGCCAGAGAAGAAGAATCAACTTACGTGACAAGGGAAAGAGAGAATCTCGGTGTGCAGAGAGCGATCCGTGAAAGATTGATCCCTTCTTCAGAACTATACAAGGAAAAAGAAACCACTAAGTTACTTGGGAACCAAGTCTTTGAGAGACGCAGGGGAGAAAAAACAGAGAGAAAAAAAGAGTAAAGCTTTTACCTTGAACCTCTTCTTGCTACTTGATCTGGCTAACAGTGTAATGCTCTCATGAAGTCATGATCATACGTTATTTATAGGTCAAGCCACTCAACTTACTTAAATAACCAAATTTTAAATTACAATAATACATAAATTACAAACAAGTTTTCATTTATTTTGAAGTTAAAATGAGTTTTATATGTATATAAACAGTCATCAACGATTTATCCTTTTGATAGATAATGCATTAACATTTTAATCCTATTTAAGATTTATAAGAAGACATAATGAGAAAAGTTTAGGTAAAAGGCAAATCTCTCTATCTTAAGAACTAGCAACACTTGGATCAACTCTCACTTCACTTATGATCTTCTCCATCTCATTACTTAGTACTTCCTTCACTCTGCTCTTTAGCTGCAATCCATGTAGAGAGAAAGCAGAGCACTCAAAACACACACTCTTGCTTCTTCTTTTATTTAAGTTAAGGACATTAAATATTTCTAGTAGGGTTTTTTTTTGCATACCTCACTGAGACCTTGTTCTGTTTTCACTGAGACATGAATTGATCCATCAGGTCCTGTTTCCCTGTACTTGATTATTTCCGCTTCATCGCTGCTTCTATCCTCCTTGGCATAGATCACCGGAGAGCCTCTCAGCAGATCGCATTTGGACACAACATCAATCCACAGGTAATCTTTAAACCTTTCTTTTATTTCTTTATAAATCCCAAACTGCAATGCCCTCAAAAACAAATACATAGAAACATAATCAGCATGTATCAGACCCACATGCATTCTTTTTGTCTTCTTCAGATCATTTCAAATAAAATATCGATGCACATTTATGCATTATTATACACTGAATCCACATGAAAATGTTTACCTGATCAGAAGGAGAAGTCCCACATTCTCCAGTTAGATCATGAACATATAGAACGGCGGTTGGAAGATGAGTGAGTACAGCAAGAGTTAGCTTCTCTAGGTTATTCCTATCCTCTGTATTGACCCCAAAAAAAAAAAAGAAAGAGAATAAAAACTTGATTAAATATCATAAAATCATGTAGGCACAAGAGAAGTAGTACAAACAAGACTTTACCATCACATCTCCTGAGGGGTGTCTGTCACCTGGCAACAGGTAAGTAATTAACAATCCAAATCATGAGGAATGTGATTTTACGAAGCAGACAGAGCACGTTACCTGAAATCGTTGGTAGTTGAAAATGACGTGACCCATCAGAATTGCTCTGGTGGTGAAAGGATAATTGCAAATCTGACATTGCCAAAATAATCATATAAGGAAATAGACACAGTGCAAGGTATCATACCAATATATATGTGAAGATTGGGATAATAAGACAAACCTCAGGCTTCCCTGTTGAAAGAATGCGCACCAAAGATGACTTGCCAACGTTTGGTGCTCCAACAAGGCAAAGAGTTGGCATTTCCAAATCAACAACTGGCATCGCTCTCAATACCTGCAAAAAATGAATAACTCTCTTCATACAACTCTAACGATTAAGTCAGAGAGATCAAACCACTGGAAGAGAAAAAACAAAAGGTTCATTCATAGTAACAAACCTTTGCTATGCTTAACAAATCATCAACAGCTCTTCCTTGTTGCTGGAAAACCAGTTCAAGCTTCTCCACACCTTCGCTCAACCGGTCCTCTGCCTCTCGCTTTGACAATGCCTGCAAAGAAAAGAAAAAGAAAGATCTCATTCCTGAAGTGATATATAATAGAATAATATGGAATAATGGAACTGTTTAAGAAGCTTGTAAGGCCTTTAGTGTTGAAGTAACAATCACAACCTATGTAAGATAAACTAACATGAAAAATACAACATCCTTTTGACAGACAGAATTAAGGAGTCTGACCTTAGCACAGAGAGAAGCATGTTCCTTTCCAACAGATAACACTTTCTTCCTCAGAGCATCAACTTTACCTAACACCTAAGAAGCACTTGATTTATAAGCCAATGCTAGAATCAGTTGCAGGGTAATGAGACTGAAAGACTTAAAGAGGGCAAGACATAACAGATACTTTCCATCACCAAGTGTCAACTCAATAAGAGACCGTTCATATCATATGGATGCAAGAGTCTCCTCCTTGGAAAACTTTCCATGTATCCTTTTAAAGGTAGAGCCAGTTCCTTGAACAAAGAGAGCAATTCCTTATTTGGTAAGACAAGAATCATTTATTTATATGGAACAGAGGGGAAGGATGGCAAATGAACATACTTTTCATGAGTGCATCAAGCTGTTTAGCACCTCTATTCCTTTCTCGCTTTGCAATATTAGCAATGCCTGAGTGAGACCCAAAATGGAGTCAGGCTAAAGAGTCAGAATGTGTGAAGAGTAATAAAGATGATCAGAGACCTTTAGTAGGTTGGACTCTTTTGGACTTCCTGAGAGAAGAAGAATACAAATCAATGGATGGCATCACCATGGGGAGTTTCTGAAAAGCACCTAAACTTTCCTGCACTGGTGCCCCTTGTTTTTCCTGCACCAAACCCAGCCCCACAAATTGGAACCTAAAATGGTCAAAACTTGTATTGAAAGAAGAAGGTATCTGGAGAAAACAAGGGCTCCAAAGGAGGCAAATTTACCGGGGAGGTAGGTGTTTGAATTTGCTTTTGAGTGATGTAGGAAGTGGGCAAGTAGCTTGAAGTGACTACTGGAGAAACAGCAGTCTGAAGATTCCGACATTGACGCAAGGTTGGAGACCAGAAAGGAGGAGGAGGCTTTACAAGAGTTTGTGAATTAACGAAAAACAGGGGATGAACAAAATAAAAAAAATCAAAGGATTTGAATTGAAAGTAAGTTTTACCTGTGGAAAAAATGAAAGCTTGTAGAGAAAGCTGTCCTGGTGATGTTAAGAGACGCCATTGATTCGGAAACAACAAGCTCGACCCCAACTTCATCGTCTTCTCTTCTCTTCTCTGGTGCTGGATGACTCTGTGCAACAAAATATCTTTTTTTTTTTTTTTTTTTTTTTTTTTTGGGCAACATTCATATATTAAAAGGGAAATGGAACATGGGCCGAAAGCGAGGGCCCAAGATCAAATTCAGAGTACATGCGAAATCGACAAAGCCCGTTTCGCCAATGAATCAGCTCTACGGTTTTCCGATCGAGGAACAAAAACGAAAGAGATAGAGATAAACACAGAGGCGATTTGCATGATATCAGTGACGATACCGAAGATCTCCTTGATCTGGTGTTTATTTTTGATCGCTCTAATGAGCTTTTGACAGTCGGAGCAGACTCTGAGTTCCGTGATGTTGAGTTCTGCCGCTGCTATGAGACCCGATCGAAGCGCCAGCGCTTCAGCCATCAGAGGAGAAGAGACGTTGTCGACGATTGCGGATCCCTCACGAAGACTCGCTTCTGGCGAGTACGAGATAATCCAAGCGCTTCCTGATTTCTTTGTAGTTGCGTTCCAGGAGGCGTCTGTATAGCATGTCGGGGTAGGAGACCCTTCTTCATCCTGCTGTCCTCTGACTTCCTGAAGTAGACCTTTTAGTCCTTTTTTAGTGAAACAAAGGTTGAACAGAAAAGCTCTCTTGAGCACAACAATGGTGGAACCGACTCGAGAGAGAAGAGACAAAATGGGGAAAACTTTTCTGTTAGCTTTTTATTAAAGTAGTCAAATGACTATATACACTTGTTGTAACAACCTAACCGGAACAAACCGGGTATCAATATACAAAGACTAAACCAAATATACATAACCGACATTTCAATACATCAATATTCCCCCTCAAGATGGAGCATATATGTTAATAATGCCCATCTTGCCTAATAGATGTCGGAAAGGATTAGGATATAACGGTTTAGTAAGTAAATCTGCAAGTTGATTAACAGACCTCACATGAAGAGTCTTGATCTGTCCCATCTTTACTCGTTCCCGAACAATGTGGCAAGCTCTCTCCATGTGCTTAGTACGCTCATGGAAGACAGAGTTATTAGCAATATGAAGTGCTGCAGTGTTGTCACAATAAAGAGGAGCAGGTTCTGAAATGTCTATCCAAAGGTCCTCAAGAAGATTTCGAAACCAAAGCATTTCTCTCACTGCATCAGACATAGCTCGATATTCAGACTCAGCAGAGGAGTTGGAGACCACTTCTTGCTTGTTTGATTTCCAAGAAACCAAAGCTGGCCCAACGAACATACAGAAACCGGAGACACTTCGTCTAGTGTCGGGACAAGTACTCCAATCAGCATCAGCAAAAGCAGAGAGCTTCAAGTCTGATTCTGTTGGATAAAATAGACCTTGTCCTATAGTTCCTTTAAGATAGCGTAGGACCTTGTAAGCAGCGAGAAGATGAGGGACTCGGGGAGCTGAAGTGAACTGACATAGTTTATGCACTGCAAAGGTGATGTCAGGCCGAGTGAAGGTAAGGTACAGAAGCTTGCCAATAAGACGTCTGTAAGATTCCACATCAGATAAAAGCTCACCATCCTCAAGTGAAAGTTTGATGCTAGGATCCATGGGTATTGAGGAAGGTTTCGAACCAAGGAGACCAGTTTCTGTCAAGAGATCAAGGACATACTTGCGTTGACAGATGCTTATGCCAGTAGATGATCGAGCTATCTCCAAGCCAAGGAAATAACGAAGCTCACCCAAATCTCGAAGTTTGAATGCCGTTTTCAGAGCTTCCTTGAGCAGAGCAGTAGCTTTGTCACAGCTGCTAGCAATAATTATGTCATCGACATAGACAAGAACCGCCATGTAAACGTTACCAGAGCTCTTGAGAAATAATGTGTGATCACCAGATGAAGTTTGAAAGCCTAGTTCAAGCAGAGTTGCAGAGAATTTCAGGAACCACTGACGGGATGCTTGCTTTAAACCGTACAGTGACTTCTTGAGCTTACAAACAGCATTGGGAGGAAGGGATTCCCCCTGTCTTCCTGCGTATCCAGGAGGTAAGGTCATGTAAATCTCTTCCTCTAGGTCGCCATTGAGGAAGGCGTTGGAGATGTCCAGTTGAGAAAGGGACCACCCTTTAGCAGCAGCCACAACAAGGAGAAGCTTGACAGTGGCTAGTTTAGCGACAGGTGAGAATGTCTCAACATAATCCAAGCCCTCTTGCTGTGTGTAACCCTTAGCCACAAGGCGAGATTTATATCTCTCAATCGTTCCATCAGCATTGAGTTTGATCTTGTAAACCCACTTGCAACCGACAGCTTTCTTTCCTTCAGGTAGAGAACAAATCAACCAAGTTCCATTGTCTTCAAGAGCAGTAATCTCAATATCCATTGATTCACACCATTCCTTAAACTTGATTGCTTGAGCATAGGTAGATGGCTCAGGAGCGCTGTTAACTGCATTGATAAAAATCATATACGGATCTGACAATGCGTCATATGATAGGACATTGGAGATAGGATGCTCGGTAGAGGAATTCACAGCGTAGCAGTGATAGTCCTTGAGGTGACCTGGTGGTTTAGTTGCTCTACGGGTAGAGCCTGAAGTAACAGAGTGATCAGGCATTGGTGTGGTTCCAGAGGTGGTAGCATCATGATCACGAGTAGTTGAACCAACAGGTGGGAAGAACATCTCAGCATCAGTGGTGATCACAGGTTTCTGAAGTGGGAATATGTCTTCATAGAAGATAACATTTCGTGAGACAAAGATCGTGTTGCTCTGAAGATCCATCAGCTTATAACCCTTGGATCCAGAAGGATAGCCAATAAAGACACAAGCTTTAGCACGGTCTTGAAATTTGTGGCGTTGCTTCGGTGAAGTGTTTGCATAACACAAGCAACCAAAGGTCTTGAGATGAGTATAGTCAGGTTCCTTTTGATGAAGAATCTCGAATGGAGTCTTGTTGTCAAGAAGAGGTGAAGGCGTCCTGTTGATAAGGAAGACCGCCGTGAGTACACACTCACCCCATAGAGACAAAGGAACGTGAGACTGAAAGAGAAGAGCCCGCGCAACGTTCAAGATGTGTTGGTGTTTACGTTCTACCACCGAGTTCTGCTCAGGTGTCTCAGGGCAGGAGTGGTGAGCAATGATCCCTTTTCGTTTGTAAAGCTCCTCAAACCGTAGCTCTGGAGCATTGTCTGAGCGAACAGACTTAACCTTTACATTGAACTGTGTCTCAACCATTGTTATGAACGACGGAAACACTTGGAGCACATCACTCTTGTGTTTGAGAAGGTAGATCCATGTTGCACGAGAGTGGTCATCGACAATAGTAAGGAAGTAACGATGACCATCTTGTGTTTCTTCACAGAATGGACCCCAAACATCTATGTGGAGGCGTTCAAAGATCGTTGAGCAAATGTTCTTTCTTAAAGGAAAAGGTAACTTCTTCTGTTTAGCTCTTTGGCAAATATCGCAATGCATCAATCCTTTATTCTTAAATTTAGAAATCCCAAGAACATTGGTAAGAGTATCCAAACGAGAAAAAGAAGTGTGGCCAAGTCTGCGATGCCAAACAGAAGCATCAATAACTGAATTTGCAACAAAAGAAGTTGAAACAGAGTCTTCAAAAGCTGCATCTTCTCCATCCAAGATGTATAGGTTCGCAATCCGTCTACCTCGTCCAATCATCAATCCCTTGGAAAGATCCTGAATGACACAACACTCAGGATCAAAAATAATCCGAGAACCAAGGTCTGTGGTTAAGGAGCTGATACTGATAAGGTTTAAACGGAAGGCAGGGATATAAAGCACATTCTGCAAGGTGATAGTACTGTTGATAACAACAGAACCAACTCCACCAATGGCAACTGTCTGACCAGTGGGGAGATTCACATGACGCTTGATGGAAGTGTCAAGCGAAACAAATAAAGATTTGTCATGTGAGACGTGATGCGTTGCACCAGAGTCAATGATCCAAGTTTTCACAGTAGTTACATACTCAGAGACAGTAAGAATACCAATGAATCTGAATGTGGAGTGTGAAAAATCAATACCAGAGGGGCTAGCAACAGAGGAACTGGTGGAAAGTGATGAGCTTCCAGCACTGAAGTTCACAGAAGGAGCAGGCTGGAGCTGAGAAGAGAAGTAGGCAATGAAGTCTTGAATCTGATCTTTACTGAGATTCCCAACCAAACTATCCAAGCCACCAGTGGACGACTTCTCTGAAGTAGTAACCGAAGCAGCTACAGCAGGAGAAGAAGTCGACTTGCTATGAATGGGTTTGCCTTTCTTCCATCCAATAGGGTAGCCATGAAGCTTGTAGCAACGATCAATCACATGTCCTTCAACGCCACAATGAGAGCAAATGGGTCTGTTGGGTTTCTTTTGGAAAGCGTTAAGAGAACCCTGAGAACCCGCAGATACAGAGTCTTGTGACTCAGTAGTGGCTTGAGGCGAGCTGACTTGAAAGGCAGCAGGAATCACGGGTGCGTTGAACAAGCGCTGGCTGTCGTCTTGGTCAAGGATGTTGCATATCTCAGCTAGATCTGGAAGGGGTTTCTTCATGATAATCTGACCACGAATAACAGAGTACTTTTCGTTCAAACCAGCGAGGAACTTGATGGTTCTGGAGCGATCCACCTTTGCTTGGGCTTGTCTTTGACCAGCACAGTTGAAGCTCTGACAACAAGCGCAAGGATCAGCAACCTCAGAGTTATCGAGATTATCCCAGAGGGTCTTCAAGGTGGTGTAGTACAAAGACAGATCCATCGAGCCCTGGCGAAGATCTTGTATTTGTTGAACGAGTTGAAAAGTTCTGGGTAAGTTGGTTTTGTGAAAACGATCATGGAGATCTTTCCAAATCTGAGCAGCATCGTCAAAGGAAAGAATGCTTCCATAGATTTGTTTAGAGACCGAGTTCAAAAGCCACGACTTTACCATACTGTTGCATCGAGACCAGATTCGAAACAGAGGGTTAACGTCAACAGGACGAGGAAGAGAGTTGTCAATGAAAGCGATCTTGTTCTTAGCATCCAGTGCTATCTTCATCGCAGAACTCCATTGACCATAGTTCGACCCATCCAGCTGTACAGAGACAATCAACAGGCCTGGATGATCGGCGTGATGGAGAAACAACGGAGAGTGAACGCTATCGGGGTTCATCGAAGCAGCAGCAGCAAACGGAGTCCCCAAAAACGAAGCTGGAACAGCCTCAGAAGCAGAGGCGGGACTAGCGACAGGAGGAACGGAGCTGACGGCGCGAGCGAAGCGACCACGACGGTTGCGGCGAAGAGTAACCACCATTGGAGCAGAAAAGGACCAAACTTGGAGCAGAAAGAACCAAACTTGGAGCAGAAAGAACCAAACTTGGAGAAGAATGGTGAAAAGAAGATCGATCGAAGCGGAAAGAAAAGGATACAAAGATGTTGAGCTAGAGCTCAATGCTCTGATACCATTTTAGTGAAACAAAGGTTGAACAGAAAAGCTCTCTTGAGCACAACAATGGTGGAACCGACTCGAGAGAGAAGAGACAAAATGGGGAAAACTTTTCTGTTAGCTTTTTATTAAAGTAGTCAAATGACTATATACACTTGTTGTAACAACCTAACCGGAACAAACCGGGTATCAATATACAAAGACTAAACCAAATATACATAACCGACATTTCAATACATCAATATCCTTTTTGATTAAAACTCTGCGCCTGTATCCATTCCTGAGCTAACGTTAGCCCCTTGAGTACCACATCGCTAGGGTTGGATCTCTTATCTTCAAAGATCAGACGATTTCGCGCTATCCAGATGGCCCAGCATATCCAACTCAGGATTGGTGTAGAGATACCAGATGGGGGGAGACAAATAGCCCTGCAAAATTTGACCACTGCTGATTCAAAATCATCAGTCACCGCTATGTCTATCTCTCTTAGTAGAGGGACTTGTTGCCATACTGCTTTGGCGAAAGGGCATAAAAAGAAGGCGTGCATCGCCGTTTCCTTCTCACCGCATCTTAGGCAGTTGACGTTTGCCATCATTCCTCTTCTCTGTAAGTTCTCTCCCAATGGGATGGCTCTTCTAATGATTGACCATAGAAAAACTCTCAGCTTTGGTGAGCACTTGATTGACCACACGTCTTTTATCCAACTAAAAGCTCCTTGGTTTATTGTAGCTGGATCATAGCGGGGTGTGTTGGCTACTGCATTATAGCCTGACTTCGTGGAGTATACGCCAGAAGGGAGGGGGTGCCAGATGTAGATGTCTTCGGCCCCCGACATACTTGGTTTCAGACTCTGAATCTGCTCACTTAACTCTGGTAGGACTTCTTCTATCCTTTTTTTATTCCATTTTAGATCATCCGTGAGTAGGTCAGCCACCCTAAGGTCTAGAGCATTTTCGTTGATCGGTCCATATGGCTTCACATTAGAGTCTAGAGAAATCCAAGAATCACTCCAAACCTTCGTAGATAGCCCATTACCTATTGCCTTCCCTAGGTTGTTTTTAAGTAGATTTCTGCCATGAAGGATCCCTTTCCATCCATGTGAGCAAGACGCCGGTGCTTCCACATCTAGGAAGTTCCGTTTGTGGCAATATTTTCCCTTTAGAACTCTAGCCAACAAACAGTTTGGGACCGTAAGGATTCTCCACGCCACCTTTGCAAGTAATGCTTGGTTGAACAGTTGTATATCCCTCAGTCCTAAACCTCCCATAGCTTTTGGTTTTGCTATACTGTCCCAGGATACCCAACACATACTTTTCTTCTCAGTAGATGTATCCCACCAGAAACGGGTCAGAGCTGACTGAATTCTTTTGCAGAGACTGACAGGAAGCTCGAAACACGACATCGTGAAGGACGGGATGGCTGTGAGGACCGATTGGAGCATAGTGAGTTTGCCTGCCTTGGAGAGGAAGCGTGAAGACCAGCTAGCTGCACATTGTCTTATCCTGTCCACAATAGAAGTAAATAGGTCTCTTTTCCTTCTACCAAAGTGCTCTGGCAAACCTAGATATTTACCCACACCGCCTTCTTTAGTGATTCCTAGTATCGATTTTGCTGAACTCTTTATCTCCTGTGGTGTCTTCTTGGAGAAGGTTATAAAGGATTTTCCTATGTTGATCTTCTGGCCTGACAGTGCTTCATAATCCTGCAGGATTTTCACTAGCGCGTTGCAGCTGGCTTGGGAGGAGTGGCAGAACATCATTGTGTCATCAGCAAAAAGCAGATGGTTGACACGGGGGCTTCCTCTTGATACTCGAATCCCTTTGAGAGTCTCATTCCTTACTGCCATCCTGCATAATCCGGAGAGGACTTCCCCACACAGAATAAAGACATACGGTGAAAGAGGATCACCTTGTCTGATACCCCGGTAAGGTTTCACTAGCCCATACACCGAATCATTGACAAAATATCTTTTGTAAGGTTCACGAAATCGAGATTGTCCATGTACGTCCCATTTTGTTTCTGCTGAGCATCACTTGACTTGACTTCAAGCTTAGCTTCTTGTTACCATTCATATTCTGGAAATCTTCAGTTGGGTCGTTAACAACTTGATTTATTGGGCTTAGAAAATATGTGAATTAATGGGCCTTCTGATGATTACTGTTCTTTGCTGTTTCGGTTTCTTGAGTAATTAATTGGTAGCAGTAGTCAGTCAAAAGTCTTAACCAGGCGGTGCAACAAATAAAAGAACATTAACCAAGTAGTTATTACAAAATTTCAAATCAGGAGAATGATACGACTTCTTATCGCTTTTTGAGTTTAATAAAGCTTTGAAAATCACAGTTTTTGCTGTCAAACATTAAAGCAGGGAAGCAACCCAAAACAAATACTACTATAAATTGACTAAAGTTTACATGTTCTAATTGAGTGATGGTATATATACATATATTTGTTTTTATTGGGTTTCACTCGTAAATCTCTTTTTTTCTGCAGGGAATAAGAGATTTATCCGGTGATGGATCAACGATAGGAGTAAAGTGGATGGGAGAAGTTGATGATAAGCCATTCCTTAAAGTATTCCAAAGCATATACAGTGATGAAGCCATTCAGTTGGAACACGCTGCCCTGCTTGTCTCGAAATGGCAGGAAGCTATCAGAGATGCACAATGGCACCCATTCAAGCGTGTTGGCACTGGAGAGGAAATGAAGGTTTTGCTATCTCTCACTTGCTTTATTCTATTCATATGTTTTTTATTCTTGTATTTTGTTACATATATATATGGGTCGTGTTGCAGGAAGTTGTGGATGATGAAGACGAGAAACTTCAGAATCTGAAACTAGAGTGGGGAGAAGATGTGCTGAACGCAGTAAAGGTAGCACTTGAGGAACTGAACAAGTTTAACCCAAGTGGTCGGTATGAATGTCCAGTGCTGTGGAATTTTGAATATGGGAGAAAAGCCACACTCAAAGAAGGAATTTCTCACATGATGGAACTCATCAAACATCTCAAAGGAACTTGAAAGGTATATATCTTCACTCTGCAAATGAATTTCTACTGGTTTACTATTTGGATCACATAAATATATGTATGTTACAGGAAGCAGGGTGAACAATATCAAGGATTCAAAATATTTTCTTAAATCGTTTTTAAATCGTTTTTATTTCTTACTTAGTTGATCTCTTTCTCTGTCCATGGTTGATGGATACCCAACAAGATTAGGCAAGATATTCAACATTGTAATTCAAATTAAACCATCTTATTAAAGGTTTACTCATCATGCCATGGATGATTTTTACAATGTGAGATAAGCTTGGTATAAACTGAAAGTCAATGGTTTCTTGAAAATATCGTACTAGTTCCAAAGAAATACTGCATGAAAATGTATTCGTAACATCTTATGATCTCCATCTAGGGCTTGGAAATTCTGCATATTTTATTGGCATAAGTGACCGTTGACAACTACATTTCCCAATATGAGTAATGCATGGAAGAGTTTAATTGGGACGACAACGATCATTATTAATTTTCCAATCCAACAATCGAAACAATAATGGCGTCACGTATTCTCTTTGACACCACTATTATCACGCTTGCTTTAATTGTGTGGCTCAAATATAACAGTCTTGAGACGAGTTTCAAGTCCCTTATGAGTTGTTTGTAACTTTTCTTTTTCTTTCGTCCGATTTAAGAAACTCATAAAAGTCCCTATCTAAGTTTTATGTAAGAATGGCAGAAAAAGACCAGAACATTTTGTGATCATACAACATACAGTGGTTGTGTACACAGAAAAAATATATGTGCATCCATATATCTATACATGTGCAAGTATACTATTAAAAAGAAACGATCGGTTCCGCCACAAACGCTGATTAAACGATTGGTCCCACCGTAAACGCTGATTATAGGTTTTAAAGATCATGTCAATTATGCTAACCAAACGAATTTAAAAAATTGAGAAACAGAAACTAAGGAGAAGAGGACAAAATAAGACTCAACGACTACAGTAAAGTGAGGCAGCTATTTTATTTTCTTAAAGAAACAGAACACTAAGAAAGATATGGAATAAAGTTGACCAATTCACGGTAGCCACGATTAGTGAGAGACAAAATTATTTAGACCGGACTTTTGACAAAAAAAATCGACCCTACAACATTTCTATCTAGACTCTTCGTCCTCCTCTCCTTTACACTTTGAAACATCCCCTTCAACATCATATCAGTTGTTTCCCATTAATGTTATCATTATTCTTTATACGCAAGCAAAATAACTAGTCCTAATTCATTTTCACTAACGCTATATTATCAACACACACACACACTATATGTATGCTATCGTCGAAGATACAGTAAGGATTGTGCATATCGAAGCAATTCAATTAATCAGAGTTACCCCAAAAGAGAGAGTTAGGAAATACGGCTATTATAATTCTAAAGCTCACCCAAAATACTAACATCGTATTATATCCCAATAAAATCTGCGATGTGACGTCGGGCTTTTAAACAAGCAGTCACTTCTCCATCTTTGAACGGTTCTGAATTGTTCCTCCACTCCCACAATTCATAACCACCACCACTATCAGTCTATCATTGAAACGCACAGATTTTTCGTATATATGTCATAGAATTATATCCAATTACTCAATGTTACAAGATATGTTCGATGCCGCAATGTGATTTAGCTTTAAGGGAATGGACGAAATTTAAATGGTTATCTTAGTCCTCTGAGGTATAAATTCTTAGAATGCTTAGACCTATAGTTGCACCTATAGTTTTTGAAACTTTACAAATAGTATGTGAGTACAGTTAGGCATACCTCCAACTACAAAAAGAAAAAGTCATGCATAGACAAGTTATATATGCGAATATAAGGGCCTACTAACTTGTTCTGGATGGCCGGAGATGGATCCTTCATGTCATCGCTTCTGCCAGTTTTATATTAAGACTAGTCTGCAGACTTTTTTCACATAACTGAGTTTTTCTTATCGGTTTCTTCTTAGTCTCACTCTTTGTCTGAATTTAATTTTTGTTCACACTCTATGGAATTGTTTGTTTTTTCATTTGTAATGAGAGATAAACATAAGGTATTTAACTATAAAAAAAGAATGACAAAAGTTCTCAAATGAGTTGTTTTGAGATACTCTTTAGAACCCTCTATTGTTTGTTGCTAATTGGTTTAATGTTTCGAAAAGTATTAAAACATAATCCAACAATTCAATCATGTTCAAATATAAATATTTTTGATCCAAGACTTCCACTCGAGATGACCAATAAAATTGTTCTAAGATACCTTCTTCTGTCATTTTATTATTTTAATTTTTTTTTTCGATTAGCAATGAACGAGTGATAAAAGAAACGAATTTTTAAGCAAAAAAAAAAAATTGGAGAAAATTGTCAATTAATCTACAAAGACTTCATACGCTGGTGTTTTTTTTTTTGCATGTATCACATACTAATTAAAAAATAAAACAAAAGAAAAAGATTAGTCGACTGTGACAGGTCAGGAACGATCGCTTTTATAATCATTCTCTTTGCTAAACAACTCACAGCCACACACAAACACCCAAGTATTCGATTCTCATGGTGAATAACAATGTTAAGCAAATAATGCATTCAAAGAGAAAGCGATACACAATGATTCATTCATGCTTAAAGCTTCTTTAAGACACTACGCTACATGTATCATGTACGTAGACATATAAAAAAACTTGATATACACGACCCATTCTCATAAAGATAGCAAAATTTCATGTTATGCAGAGACACTCTTCTACGAAACATGAGTTTAAATTGAGGGATTACCAACCCACTCACTCACTCCAAACCAAAAAAATTAAATAATCTCTTTTGGATCCCTTCACTCATAAGTCAATTCTCATATATTATATCCTCTCCTATAAATACCCTATACATTCTCTTCATCTATCTACTACACAAACACCACAATCACAAAAACATATAGATATATCCTCAAAAATCATCTCTCCAAGATGGACCACGAGGAAATACCATCAATGCCCTCAACGCCGGCGACAACACCGGGGACTCCAGGAGCACCGCTCTTTGGAGGTTTCGGCGGGAAGAGGAATGGGCATAGTGGTAAATACACACCAAAGTCAATTCTAAAAAGCTGCAAATGTTTCAGTGTTGATAATGAGTGGGCTCTTGAAGAAGGAAGACTCCCTCCAGTCTCTTGCGCTCTACCTCCTCCTAACGTCTCCCTCTACCGTAAGGTACGTACATATATATATGCTCACACATTTAACTTCTTTACAATAAAGATGCTTTTCATTTTGACCAATTAATATATAAGTATGTAACTATGTATACAGTTGGGAGCAGAGTTTGTGGGAACATTGATACTGATATTTGCCGGCACAGCTACGGCGATTGTGAATCAGAAGACAGATGGAGCGGTGACGCTTATTGGCTGCGCAGCCTCTGCCGGTCTAGCCGTTATGATCGTTATATTATCTACCGGTCACATCTCTGGGGCACATCTCAACCCGGCTGTTACCATTGCATTTGCTGCTCTGAAACACTTCCCATGGAAACACGTAAGTTACTTTCATTTTTCTTTTCTTTACTACATTTTGGATGTCACTGACAAAACTTCAGTTACTTTAGTTAAATTTCTTTTATACAATTTTGGATGTTACTGAAAAAACTTCAGTTACACTAATTAAATTTCTTTTATACATTTTTGGATGTTACTGACAAACACGTGAACATACACATGCACACGCAACTTCGACATATACTATAAAATTTGATAAATTCAAAGCGTTTAGTTTTTGTTTTGTTTTTTCTTCTTCTCTGGAATGTTCTCTGTTAGTGTCTAAGTAATTCAATGTGCAAAACAAAATTAGGTGCCGGTGTATATAGGAGCGCAGGTGATAGCCTCGTTGTGTGCGGCGTTTGCACTGAAAGCAGTGTTTGAACCGACGATGAGCGGTGGCGTGACGGTGCCAACGGTGGGTCTCAGCCAAGCTTTCGCTTTGGAGTTCATAATCAGCTTCAACCTTATGTTTGTTGTCACTGCCGTCGCTACCGACACTAGAGCGGTAAATCTTACACTTTAACACTAAATTTTAAAAAGAACAAAACAATTGAAACACATGTCTGAAAATGAAATACAAAATCACAGGTTGGAGAGTTGGCGGGAATAGCGGTTGGAGCAACGGTCATGCTTAACATACTCATAGCTGGGTAAAATCACTCACTAGATTGATCTAAATCAAGATTTGCCTTCTTTGTTAATTACTTATATATTATATGGTTGTGTTTTGTTGATTATGATCAACCAGACCGGCAACTTCAGCTTCGATGAATCCAGTAAGAACACTAGGTCCAGCCATTGCAGCTAACAATTACAGAGCCATTTGGGTTTACCTTACTGCACCAATTCTTGGAGCGTTGATCGGAGCAGGAACATACACGATCGTGAAGCTGCCAGAGGAAGACGAAGCACCCAAAGAGAAGAGGAGCTTCAGGAGATAAATCTTCAAACCCCATCTGCCATGTCTCTCTGTTTGCGTCACTATGTGTATAATATAATCCCTGAAGTCAGAGATATTATATCATTATAGTATATAAGTTCTGAAATCCAAAAGTATTGCGAATGCTTTTTCTTTATAAATCAAATATTGCAATATCGTTTTCTGTCAAGTGTTTGGTTCTTAGTCTCAGACATATAACAAAAGTTGGTCGCAAAACTATCGATTGAAGCTTGGCCGATGGTTTCGAACTCCTAGAGTTGATTTCTTGACCGGCGGAGGAAGGGGTGCGGTTTGCTCCTTCTGCCTCGTGTCTTCTGCTCTTCCTTTTGGGTTTCATTTTCTTTTCACTGGGCCTGGTGTGAACCTCGTGTTGTATGTAATTACTGTACTGTTGGGCTTTTAACAATAATAAGATGACAAAAATAACCTAAACAAAATAAAAGCACTTCATATTAAAAGCAGCTTATTGGTCTCATTGCCTTTGAATGAGAGAGTAGCCCATTGTTTCGTGATATAGGAACAAGAAAGGGATGATGGGCTTATAAATGTTAAAAAGGTCAATCATCTGAAGAAGGAAAACAATGTATACAGCCAAGTTGTTAATCAAATCAATTAGAGGGGCTTTTTGATGACTAGGTATGCAGTTATAGACATACTACGCTTCTATTATTCATGGATGTTCTTCTTCTTCTTTCTTTTCCTTTTTGCTTTTTTCTTGGGGCTAATAAAGAATGAGAGGGTGGTCCATATAACTTTGGGTGTGGAGGTTGGACCGACAAGGTAATCTAGGAGGAGATATACTGTCTAAATTGATTAGACAAAGCAAACATAAAAACAAAATACATCACCTCACAAGTCACTATGATGAAACAAAAGATGTACTTTTGTAACTAAAGCTGGATGGTTTCTATTTTCCAGCAGATGAATGTTTTTTTCATTTATAAAAGAAATAAGTAATAGATGTTGGGGAATCATATGTTGCTGATAAGATCAGATCACATTTCGATGCACTATCTCTAAATTGAACTGGTATATGACCAGTTCGTAACTTGATTGTCTTACTACGTCTAAAGATCGGAATTACTAACAATGAACTCGTAATCTTAATTAATGCAGAACAAAGCTTTAAGATTTCAAATGTATATTATATTATCAACTGAGATTGTCTGTAACGCTAGTATATAAATCTATGTATGTATATAAAACCCTCAATGTTTTAATCTTCTTTTTTTGTGCTAAGAAAATCATATAAATGTAAGTATGGTAGAAACAAAAAGGTCAAAAAAAAGGTTAAGGTGTTACATATCATAATTAATCATAATTTGCTTAACCTAGAATGATTGGTTTCATGGTAAAAAGGACAAAAACATGGCTATCAATGGTGACGAAAGAATGAAGAGAAACAATACCTTTATTAATATTCTTAATAAATTTTACAAATTATAAATACTCCCTCCGTCCTACTTTAAGTGGTGTTTTATGATTTTTCTTTTGTTCCATTTTAAGTGATGTTCTCACTAATCTAGGTAGAATTTAATATGATTTGAATTTTATGACCAGTTATAAAATACTGTATTTTTTATTATTAGTTAAACTAGTTTTATTTAATGTATTTTTATGTTACCAAGATAAACTACATAAAAATATGTGTTTTATTAATCTATGTGCAATAACCTAAAACATCACATATGTGCAATAACCTAAAACATCACATAAAGTGGGACAGAGGGAGTAATAGTTAGTTCTTTTCATTTTATTTCGTTCTTTTTCTTGTAGAGAATTAAATATAAACTTATTAATCACTAAATTTGATACGGAATAAACATTTCTCATTGTTTCCATAATTTTATTTTTATCCATTTTTTATTTATTTCTAGTATTCTCGAGATGGTTACCAACATCTTCGCACTGTAAGAAGCAGTGTTGATGAACTTGAAATTTCGAAAGACAAAAATCTTGAAAGTTTAGTTACTGGAAGAAAGCAGTTCTAAATTCATTTCATCTGAGTTAAAAAAAAAGTCATTTCATCCGGTAGCTAGATTAAAGGGCATTTACAATATAGAACTAAGAGAAGCTCGATTAAAGACATTCTCCAACATCTGTGAATCGAATCTCATTTGTTCCTTTTGTTACATTCATATTGGTGGATGGTTTTGTAAGTTAACGAGAACGAATGAACGATATAAACAATGATTAGGTGACATTTTTATGTGATATTGATGTGTGTGTGGGTGTGTTTTTCGGTTTTGGACATTCGACCGAAAATGGGAGAATGGGTTAAAAAATTGAGACGAAAGTGATTGTCGGGGAGATCTGATTGGCTTCATAATCCCTGTCCAAAGTGCTAACTTACCTAACACTTAAACAAATAAAGACAGCTTCTTCATTTGGGTTTTTGAATCAAACGTCTCACCTAAAAACCCTAGATGAATGGAACTACCTACTTACATACTGTATATGTTTATGATTCTAAAAAGAAACGTTTGTAACAAAAAAAAACACATGAAAATTACAAAGAAAAAAAGAGAGAAACAAGATGGCAACTGGCAACGAAGACAAACTCATTTGATTAAGATAGAGCTACTTATGGCACTTATTACAATAGATATAACATGAAATCATGAACACTCATTATTCATGTTCCCAAATATATCAATAATTCGAATTATTACAACATTAATTTTTTCTAGTGTCTACTACTATACGGTTACATGTGTGGTTCTGTAGCTCTAGGTCAGATTGCACACATCAAAGTTGTCCTCTTTTCTGTAAACACCATTCACTTTTTTCAAAAGGTCACATGTCCCTCCAGTTCCATAAATAGAACTCACACTTCACTTCCCACGACCACATCACTTAGTATATCAAACTTTTATTTTCCTTCTCTTTATAATATATTCTCTATAGGCTACATACACAAAGTATACATGGATCCTTCCATCAAAGGAGATCAAGAAATGTTAAAAATCAAGAAACGGTGTCATCAAGATCTTGAGTTAGGTTTGACCCTTTTGCCACGTGGTACAACTTCATCAGAACTCAATCTCATTGATTCTTTCAGAACCAGCTCATCATCGACTTCTCATCATCATCCTAACCGTCAAGAACATTTGGAAGACCCGAGAACGTTCTCGTGCAATTATTGTCAAAGAAAGTTCTATAGCTCACAAGCACTAGGCGGCCACCAGAACGCTCATAAACGCGAACGTACCTTAGCCAAACGCGGACACTACTACAAGATGAGTCTCTCCTCCTCCTCATCCTCTCCTTCTTCAGCGTCAGCGTTTGGCCACGGTTCAGTCAGAAGATTCGCGAGCATGGCATCATTACCGTTACATGGCTCGGCGAGTCACAGATCAACGCTAGGGATTCATGCTCATTCAACGATCCATAGTCCCTTTTTAGGAAGGCAAGCAGCGAGTTTAAGCCATGTTTTCACACAGAGCGTTCACCAGAAACCGGCCATGGGAAAGGTGATGGCGGAGAAATTTCACATTGAAGTCGCCAACAGTAACATTGAATATTTCAAGAGCAAGCAAGAAGATCATAATCAGTTTAAGAAGATTGACTTGACTCTTAAGCTATGATTTATTAATTGTCATCTTCCTTTTAGTTTTTATTATAACTTTTCGGTCGTTTTTTTTACTATCTTTTGATTATTACATTGTTTGATATAATGATTGACTGCAGGATGTGTTAGTATTTCATCATTTAAGCTGTACCTTTTTTACTTGATATATTGTTGTGTAGTTCAATATTTGAGGTCTATTTTAAGTCTATTATGTAGTACAATCCTCAAAACTTGTATTAAATTGGATTACGGAGATAGGGTTCGACATATATTTTCGACTGGTGTAATTATCATAGTAAGGAAATGGGTGTGTATCACATGTATAGTATAATCATATTCAGTGTGAAGAATATGTTATCTATTAAGTTCAAGTGAAAGTAACCCTACATAATAGATGTGTGTATCTAAAATGATAAAATTAAAATACACTGTGGAGTTTATAGTCACCGAAAGAAACAATACATGTCCTACGTTATACGCATTATTGCCCACTACATTGTCACCGATTTATTAGGCGTGAACTGACTTCAGTCAATCAACTGATATACTGCAATATGAATTAGTATATATAATGTATAAAATAAACTATAGTATATATAGTGGATTATTTGCGTTTTTGTAATAGAGTGGATGCACTGTGATTATCGAAGATAGGTCCTACATGTAGTTAAAAGAAACAGACATTAATCCACAAGCGAAGAGTTGTTCGTCAGAGATTGTTGTTTTCACCGCCATGTGACTATTAAAGCTAAATTTCCATTGTACTTTCTAATCTAATCTAGTCACATCACTATTATTATTTCACAATTTTATCACCATTTAACCAATAATTTAATCTAATCTATTACACCTCTTAAGACAAATATCTGCAGTAATGCATATAATACTTTAACACTTGTTACTTTGACATTTTCACTTGAATCTTTTGTAATGATAAGTGACCATGTGGGCGAGAGGGATCTAGTATTATGAAAATTGATTAGTATCTTGGATTTGCTGAATTATAACCCAAAGATTCTGTGAAGTCTGCTTTGGGTGGGGTATATATCAAGTTGATGTTTACATTAAAGGGATAATAATCATATAATAATGCTAATCATTGCAATTAACAATCAATATTACCCACAAATCATGATATTAAGGATGCGGAAATCATGTTGTTAGGCACCATAATTACCTTACTAATCCCTCTCAGGCTATCATAATACGTCACATCGATTAAGATTTGTATGAAGATACCAAAATCATGTTTAGGTGGAAAAAGACCCAAAGTTCTCTAGACAATGACAGTTATCATAATCAAAAGATTAGAAGATGCCAAATCAAATTTCAAAGAGAATAGTAATTGGCATCATACATCTCCTAATAATTTTGTTCTAGTAGAATGCGTTCAGCTGGCTTGTCCCTTTAACTTCTGGTGTTTTACAGTGAATCCACACTAGGGAATACAAATAAATAAAGATCGCATCCATGGCGTTGCTCCTCTGTTAAGGAACACTAAGAATTGATTTGGAAGTCACCAAAGTCAAACGCAAGTGTTAGCTAGTAAGTTCCCTGAGGGGGAAAATTAAATTACGCGAACTGTCATCATTCTACAAGCTTAACTTCAAAGCACTTTCAATGCAAACAAGAAACACCACGACTCCACTAACATGTAAACATGCATTTCTGAAACGGTCTTGTATTATGCATCAGGGAGTAGTTTTTACACAAACCTGTAAACTAAGAACCCAAGCAACAAATAAAAAAAAATGGCAACTGAACTTGTTATTTGGAGCATATCCAAATCAAAGAGAGTTATGTACTCGCATACACACTGCATTTATGAGGAACCAAGGAGTGGAAAGCCAAAGAGATAATGTCTAATTCTGCTCGACATAAGATTTAACGCTTTCCATCCATCTAACGTACTCGAATTTACTTTTATTCTTCATATAACGATGCAAGAAACCAGCAAGCTCGTCGCTTATACCTCTTTCCTCTAAAAACTGATAAAGAGCATCTTGAAGCTCATCATCTAGTTCCCTGTAATAACCAGAGACAAAACAGAATCACTTCCATCTTTTGCAAAGTAATCCAATATCTCAAATTCATTTAAAGTTGAATAAAAGAATCAAGTCAACGTACTCAAACTCTGGTCCAGCGTAGGAAGACGGCGAGCTGTTGGTGCCTTTACGAATGCAGAGCTTGGATATCTCAATGTTATCAGGCCAAGCGGAACACACGATCTCCAAGGATTCACCAGGAACGCCCTTAGAGATGTTGACAAGGAAAGTGATGTGAAGAATAAAGTCAGGTTCAGTGCTGGTGGATTTTGAGGACGGAACTGATCTATCAAACATGGTTGCCTCGACTTTAATGTCTTCTTTCTCCCCATACTTCCTCTTCAAGCTAATCCACTGCTCTCCAGGCCTTTCCTCCACAGTGAATGGACCATAACTGCTAGGAGACTGCAATACATAATCCAATTAAATTGATCAATCCCCAAAACAAGAGAGGGCACTGTATCAACCTACTTAAAGTATGTAGTTTTCTGCCAATTAAGATTGAAGGCTTAAAGTATCAAGCTTTATTGGGCATTATTACCTGAAGAGGAGGGGAGTGATTGAGTTCGTAATCGATCTCATTACGGATTAGACGGCAGATGTTTCCTTGGAAAGCTGATTTCTGCATTTCTGAGACGTAACTCCCCGCCGAGCTTAGACATCTCCCAGAGCTAATCAAAAAGTTTCCATTTTGATTCGTGGGTAAACCGATTTTGGGGTTCCGGTACGCAATCGAAGGAGACGAATTGGAGAAGACGGTTCTCCTCAGACATCTGACTAATCGCGCCATCGACAGAGGATGAGAGTAGCAAGTGACGACGATTAGGGTTTAAACAGTTTTTAAGGAATTCAATCGTACGTCTAATATCGCGCGTTACAGTTTCGGAGAATGTAATCTACACCGTCGATTGAGATTAATAACAGTCAAAGTAGAGATTCAATCGTACGGTCAAGATCGTGCGTTCTTGTTTAGGAGAAAGTAATCTGAACCGTCAAATAATGATATTTTCGTAAAATTAAGAAAATATTTTTTTTTGGCGGTAAATGCGATTCTCCCGCCCATCTCCGACCAATCAGGGATCTTCTTGTTATTGTTGAAAGCTTTTCTAGGGCTTTCAGTTTTAGTGCCAAGTCACTTTTTTCTCTCTCTCTTTCTGACTCACAGAGTTTCACGCTGCAATGGCGACGGAGTACGAGCGGAAGCGATTGGAGAACATAAGGCGTAACGATGAGATGATGGCGGCGCTCAACGTCCGAGCCAAAGCTTCTCTCCTCACGGCCGCAACGAAACGCCCTCGAGACGAATCAAAATCGTACAAGAAGAAGAAGGAGAAGCCAGAAACGCCGATTGTAATGCGGAAGTCTCTACGCACGAGAGGATTGGATCCAGATTCGGTTGGTTTACCCAATTGGTTCGCAGATTATCACAAACGCATCCCTCCCCTGAACTCATCGGCGCCTCTGCAGAAATCATCGGCCCGTCTATTGGCTCCTCTTCCCTTTGATAAGGCTTATGATGGAGAGGGCTCTTATCACAAGTTCGTTGAGAGTATGTGTGGTACTGCTAGTACGGTGGTTAATGTTAAGGATGATTGTAGCAGCACTAGGAGGAGATCTCCTCGCCTGTCTAATAAGGATGGGAATGATGATTCTCCTGTGGTGAGTTCTGGTAATGATTATTTGAAGAAAGAAGTTGTTAAGTCTGGGAAGACTGAGTTTGATAGGGAACCGTTGAGTTTAGAATCGAATAACGTAGCACGTGTCGTTCCTGGGAGGATTTTTGTTGTAAAGTTCATGCCTTGCGAGAATGTTAAGCTAGTTGCTGCAGGGGACAAGCTTGGCAACGTTGGTTTTTGGAATTTGGATTGCGATAGGGATGAGGAAGATGATGATAATGGGATCTATCTGTTCCATCCTCACACTTCCCCTGTTTCATCTCTTGTCTTTCAGCAAAACTCTCTCTCAAAGGTAACAAGTATCACTTGTCTTGAAACTTTGGGTTTGAGAAAGCAATCTCTATTTTGTAATTCTCTCGCTTTCTTGTTGATGCAGGTTATTAGCAGCAGCTATGATGGTCTCATCCGGTTGATGGATGCTGAGAAGTCGGTTTTTGATCTGGTTTATTCTTGCGATAAGGCTATATTTTCCCTCTCGCAGAGACCTAATGATGAGCAAAGCTTGTACTTTGGTGAAGGATATGGAATGCTGAATGTATGGGACCTCCGAGCAGGGAAGTCAAGTTCCAACTGGGATTTACATGAGCACAGGATAAACTCTATAGATTTCAACCCGCAAAATCCTCATGTCATGGCTACAAGCTCCACAGATGGGACTGCTTGCCTTTGGGACTTGAGAAGCATGGGAGCTACAACACCGAAAACGTTACAGACTGTGAATCACTCTAGGGCTGTGCACTCTGCGTACTTCTCACCTACCGGCCTTTCACTCGCAACTACTAGGTATCTTATTTACTAAATCAGATGATGTTTGTTTCGTTTTAAAACACAAAGGTTCATTATCTCTCTGCGTTTTGGTTGGTATATAAGTTGCACATACGCGAAACTAATTTGCTATTGTAGCTCCCTCGTGTGTATATAGTTCTTTTCTGCGTCGGTAAACTGTGGAATGCTAACGTTTATTAAACTGTTGCTTTGATTTCCTTGTAGCGTTGACAACTATATTGGTTTACTAAGTGGCGCCAATTTTGAGGATCTTTCCATGATATCTCACGACAATAACACCAACAGATGGATCTCTACTTTCAGGTATGCTCCACACCATAATAACCTCTCAGTTCCAATACACTTTTTTTCATATGAGCAGAGTTGTACACTCATTTTATGAGAAAAAGAAAAGTAGGCGTTGCTCTAATCATCTGTTTATGATTTGCAGGGGAGTGTGGGGATGGGATGATTCATCCATCTTTGTAGCCAATCGTTCTTCAAAAGGAATAGATGTGATCTCAACGAAACAAAAGAGAACAGTGAAGGAACTGCATGACCCTCTAATGAGAGCTATTCCTTGCAGAATCCATTGCCACCCTCTTAATGTTGGGGTGATTGCAGGATCCACGGCCGGAGGACAGGTCTATGTTTGGACACCAAAGTAACCAATTTTCGAGTCGGCATGAATGATGACTTGTTGTGTGGTTTTTGTTCTGTCAGCACCCAAATGTTATTTATTTGGAACTTAAGTTACTGTAGAGAGATGTAATAACTTTTTAAATTAATGTGGGCCGTCCAAATATATAATTTAATTTCGTAGTTTAAACAAAAATAAGAAAATAATTTTTTATTGGCAGCAAAATGCGATTCTGCCGCGCCCCCGCGCCAATTGTTCAACTAATCAGGGTTGTTTGTTGTTAGGTCTTTACAGTTTGAGGCGCTTTCTTTCTTTCTTTCTTTCTCATTCTTTCAGTTTTAGTGCCAAGTCACTTTTTCACTCTCTCTCTCTCTCTAGCTGCCTCAACAGAGTTTCACGCTGCAATGGCGACGGAGTTGGAGCGGAAGAGATTGGAAAACATAAGGCGTAACAATGAGATGATGGCGGCGCTCAACGTCCGAGCCAAAGCTTCACTTCTCTCCGCCGAAACGAAACGAAACGCACTCGAGAGGAATCGTGGAGATGATGGTGGAGAGGGCTCTCATAAGCACTTCGTTGAGACTATGTTGACTTTTGCGAGTGACTCTATGGTTAAGGATGATTCTCCTAGCACTAGGAGGAAATCTTCTCGCCTGTCTAGTGCTGGTGTTAACAAGGCTGACTCAGTTTCATCATCTAATGATTATGTGAAGAAGAAGAAGAATGCTGGAGGAAATTTGGTTACTAAAAAGGAAGCATCTGGTGTTATGACTGAGAGCATTGAGTTTGAGGAGGGTGGTTTTGACACGGGACCTTTGAGTTTAGAACCGCATAACGTGGCACGTGTTGTTCCTAGGAGGATTTTGGTTGTCAAGTTCATGCCTTGCGAGAATGTTAAGCTCGTTGCTGCTGGGGATAAGCTTGGAAATGTTGGGTTTTGGAATTTGGATTACAACAAAACCAAAAACATTAAGGACTGTGACCCATTCTAAGACTGTACATTCTGCGTATTTCTCACCCACTGGCCTTTCACTTGCAACTACCAGGTATCTTGTTGCTTTTTCCTCCTCGAGTCTGCTGCTCAATACATTTACGTTTTGGAACTACAAACATGGATTTTACTTGTTTATAAGAACTCACATAATGATGTTGTCTGTTTTGTTGAAACGTTAAAAGTATTTACTCCACACATGTTGACGTTTTGCTAGCAAAAGTTGCATATACTTGTGTGAGGGTGTAACTGATTAGCTAAGTAGCTGAAATGTGGAATGCTAGTGGGTGTTTTACGTTCCCTCTCTGGTGTTTTGATTGTGAAACTCTTGCCTTGTTTTCCTTGTAGCGTTGACAATCATATTGGTATCCTAAGTGGCGCCAATTTTGAAGATACTTCCATGATATATCACGATAATTGTAATACTACCAACAAGTGGATCTCCAATTTCAGGTATTGCTCCGGTATAATAAGCTTTGCAGTACACGTCTTTCACTATTCCTGTGACCATTGGCACACTTGCTATTCTTTTATGAGAAAATGAAAAAAAGTAGGCATTGCTCTCATCATCTGTTTTATGATTTGCAGGGCAGTATGGGGATGGGATGATTCATACATCTTTGTGGGCAATCGTCCTTTGAAAGGAATAGATGTGATCTCAACGAAACTAAAGAGAACAGTGAAGGAACTGCATGACCGCCTTATGAAAATTATTCCTTGCAGAATCCATTGTCATCCTCTTAATGTTGGGGTGCTTGCTGGATCCACGGCTGGAGGACAGGTTTATGTTTGGACACCAAAGTAACATACAATCAGCATGATGAGTTGTTGTGTGGTTTTGTTATGTCAGCACCGAGATGTTATTTGTTTGGAACTGAGTTTTTTTCTCTCAGGTTAACTGTAGAGTTACTAACTTTAAGTTATATTAATCCTTGCGTTTATGTGATCATCCTGAAGTGAGTAAGCAAAATATGAGAATTGCATCGACTATAATGCATTAGTTCCAAAAGTAACAAAACAACACTCATAACGAGAGTATATCCTTGTTCATCTACCACCTAAGTTTCCTGTCTAATAATCTCTCAATGAGGCCTAGGAGAATCCACATTTGTTTGTCTCACCTGGCTTATGTACATTGCTCGGTTTAGATTCTTGTATTGGTGGGAGTTTAGTAGATTGATCTCCTTGTGTTTTGGATGGAATAGGTTTCTTGGCTTCCAAAACAATCTCTTTGATTGTGTCTTCCATTTTTCCCAGTCTCTGTTTCATCTCCATTAGCTCGTCCTGAGACTTGGTTGCTATTCCTTGCAGAATCCATTGCCATCCTGTCAACGTTGGGGTGCTTGTAGGATCCACGGCTGGAGGACAGGTGTATGTTTGGAAACCAAAATAAACCATTTTCGTGCCTCGTCAGCCACCGTTTGGTTACAATTTCAAGTTAAAGAACCTTCCTCTTGTTCTAAAAAAAAATAAACCATTTTCCAATCAAGCTTGAGTTGTTGTTCTGTAGCACCCACCCACCCACCCACAAATGTTACTTATATTTGTTTGGAACTGAGTTACTACTGTAGAATATGTAATAACTTTTGAAGTTAATATAAAGCGCGTTCGAGTTTGGGAGAAATTAATCTGGACCGTCCAAATGTATGATAATTTTTGAAAATAAATAAGTTTTCAAAATCCGATTCTGCCGCCCATCTCCAACCAATCAGGGATGTTGCTGTTTCTCATTCTCATTCTTTAAAGTTGGAAGAGACGGACACTTTTGTTGTTTCTCATACTTTGACACGCTTCAAAATGACGACGGAGTTGGAGCGTAAAAGATTGGAGAACATGAGACGGAACGATGAGATGATGGCGGCGCTCAACATCCGTGCCAAAGCTTCTCTTCTCACTGCCGCCGCAACCAAACGCACTCGAGACAAGAAGGAGAAGCAAAGGAAGCCAGTTGCTGTTGTTGGTATGCGGAAGTCTCTACGGACTAGAGGTTTGAATCCAGATTCCGTTGGCTTACCCTATTATAAGTCCTCTTCTCCACCCCAGGAATCACCATTGGATCGTTTTCCCCAGAAATCATCATCGGATCGTTTATTGGCTCCTCTGCCCTTTGATACTGCTGCTTATTATTATCGTGGTGGTGGTGGAGAGGGCTCTCATAAGCACTTCGTTGAAACTATGTTGGGTTTTGCTAGTAAGTCTAGGAGTGATGATCATTATTATTTGAACAAGGAGGAAGCGTCTGGTGGTGTTATGACTGAGACTAGCAGCATTGAGTTTGAAGGGGGTGGTTTTGATACGGGGGGACCTTTGAGTTTAGAACCGCATAACGTTGCACATCTTGTACCTGCGACCATTTCGGTTTTAAACTTCATGCCTTGCGACAATGTTAAGCTCGTTGCTGCAGGTGACAGACTTGGCTATGTTAGTTTTTGGAATTTGGATTCTGAGGATGAGGAGAGTGATGGCATCTATCTATTTCAACCTCACACTGCCCCGATTTCATCTCTTGTGTTCCATCAAAACTCTTTCTCAAAGGTAAGTTTAAAGGAGTTTTGTCTTTAAACTTTGGTTGGAGAAAGTGTGATCTCTTTTGTTATTTATTCCTTGGCTCTTTTTCGTTGGTGCAGATGTTTAGCAGCAGCGATGATGGTCTTATACGTTTGATGGATGCTGAGAAGTCGGTTTTTGATCTTGTTTATTCGAGCAATGATGCTATATGTTCTCTCTCGCAGAGACCAAATGATGAGCAAAGCTTGTACTTTAGTAAGGGATATGGAAAGTTCAATGTAGGGGACCTCCGAGCAGGAAAGTCGTTTTCCTATTGGGGCTTACATGGAGACAGGATAAACACTATAGACTTCAACCCGCAAAATCCTCATGTCATGGCTACAAGTTCCAAAGATGGGACTGCTCGCCTTTGGGACTTGAGAAGCATGGGGCCAACAACAAAACCGAAAACATTAAGGACTCTGACTCATTCGAAGAATGTGCATTCTGCGTATTTCTCACCCACTGGCCTTTCACTTGCAACTACCAGGTATCTTTTTGTTTTTTTCCTCCTCAGTCTGTTGAATACATTTACGTTTTGGAACTCTACAAAAATGGATTTTACTTGTTTATATAACGAGTCACATAAAGATGATGTTTGTTTTGCTTAGCAAAAGTTGCACATACTTGTGTCAACTTGTAACTGATTAGTTAAGTAGCTTCTGTCGTATATAGTTATATATTTTGTGAAATGTGGAATGCTAGTGGCTGTTTTACGTTTCCTCACTGGTGTTTGATTGTGAAACTCTTGCCTTGTAGCGCTGACAATTATATTGGTATTCTAAGTGGCGCCACTTTTGAGGATACTTCCATGATATACCACGATAACTGTAATACTATCAACCAGTGGAACTCCACTTCGAGGTATTGCTCCAGCATAAATACACCTTACACGTCTTTCACTATTCCTGTGACCATTGGCACACTTGCTATTTTTTTATGAGAAAAATGAAAAGGTAGGCATTGCTCTCTCTCATCATCTGTTTATGATTTTGCAGGGGGGTATGGGGATGGGATGATTCATACATCTTTGTAGGCAATCGTCTCTCAAAAAGAATAGATGTGATCTCAACGAAACTGAAGAGAACAGTGAAGGAACTGCATGACCCTCTTATGAAAACTATTCCTTGCAGAATCCATTGTCATCCTCTTAATGTTGGGGTGCTTGCTGGATCCACGGCTGGAGGACATGTCTATGTTTGGACACCAAAGTGACATACTTAAAACCATTGTTCTAATAACTTAAGTTAACTTAATCCTTTTGTTTATGTAATGATATCCTTAAATGAGCAAGCAAATGAAACAAAAAAAGAAGAGAATTGCATGGACTATAATGCATATAAGTACCAAAAGCAACAAGAGTATATCCTTGTTCATCTACCACCTAAGTTTCCTTTCTAATAATCTCTCAATGAGGCCTAGGAGAATCCACATTTGTTTGATCCTCACCTGGCTTCTGTTCCACATTGATCGGTCTAGATTCTTGTTTTGGTGGGGGTTTAGTAGATTGATCCCCTTGTGTATTGGCTGGAGCATTCCCTGAAGGTTTCTTTGTTACCAAAACAATCTCTTTGATTGTGTCTTCGATTTTTCCCAGTCTCTGTTTCATCTCCGTTAGCTCGTCCTGAGACTTGGTTGCTGCTTCTTCTTCTAATGCCTTCTTTTCAGCCTCTTCTTTCTCTTTCTTTTCTTCTTCTTTCCTCTTCTTCTCCCCAAGTTCCTGAACATATACATATAAGCAAAGCATTAAAACACTCTCTCTCAGGATATCAGTTTTGGTAATTAACAAGAGAAAGGAAAACTCACAGCGTCCATGATCTTCATTTTACGGCGAGCATATTGAGCAACCAGATACACAGCTGTTACAAGAAAAAAACAATAGCCATTCAATTCAAAACAAGTAACACTGAGCAGAACAAATGGTAAAGATACTGAAGGGGGTGAACTGAGAGATACCTAGAGATGGCAAGCAGACGATAATGAATTGCACAATATGCCAGTCAAGCCTAACAACACAAGTAACACCCATATGAAGAGAGCCCATACTAACCAGCAACAAGAACTCAACTTACTCAGAGAGATAGCTACAGAACTCAACTATGTTCAAGTGTTTTTTTTCCACTTTGTTCCAACCTAAAGAAGCTAACTTTTACACATTGTCTAAATTTCAGGCAGAGAAGAAAGTACCCAAATTTATTCTTCTTGGGTGGTTCAGTGAACAAGATCTTCGCAGCTGTCACGAAATCGAGCTTATCGAGCTTCTTGTACGTCTCATCGTAGCGAGAAACAACAACACTCGTCGATTCAGTCTCGCTGTGCTGATCAACAACACTTGATTCCGTCTTCTTCCCACCCTTCTCTCCTTTACTGCAGAGACGTCGGATCCTATAGTGTTTCAACCGGGTCGCCAATCCGACCCACGATCCTCTGCCGCGAAGCATCCTGATTTCTCCCGGCGACTACAGCTCCACTACGACGACTCTGCAACTCGCGCTTTTCTCTAAACAAATCCGAGGCTTTGTGGGTTACCCGAATAGAACCGGGTCTCACGTTACGGGTTTATCACTTATACCAACCGGTCCGATGCGATTTTTTTTTTTTTTAAATATAAACCGGTTACATCTTAATGAAGTTGTGATCTGGGATCTCTAATCAAAACCAAAGGCTTAGTTAGAAAAACTTAGCAAGTAATGACACACAGTATCTTTATCAATAATTTTTGCAATAGTGTCTCTTTCACTTTGCCTTTTTTTTCCAGCTTTGGTGACTGTTTGTTAGCTAAGATGTGGACCTCTTTTCCTCGATTAATATTTTAATTATTAGTTTTAATTAATTATATTATGATGCTTAGGGAAATGTATTATTTTTGGGTTTAACCAAGACAAATTAGTGGCATGCCTCAACACATTTTCATTTTTTCAAGATACAGAAAGTTGAACTTTTCATACATCTCTTTAGTTTATAGTATTTAAAACATCTAACACATTACTATATGATTTTATATTTAAAAATATAGTTTGCTTCAGAAAATAGCAAATGCTTTAAACAGATAATTGATTGGCAAAAGAATAAAAGGCAGATTATTAGTGTTTTTGGTGGCATTATTCAATAAAATACACATAAATTCATGATTAGTAATATCATTTTCTCCCCCAAAACTCGTTTATTGTGTACTATCACACACTTTTGCACCATAATTAGCCGCACTACTTAATTTAAAATGATTACTCAATTTCAAGTCAAATTGAAAGGAAAAAAGGGTGGTCTGGAGACAAAAGTTGAGCCAAAGATAACGAATATTTAAGCTTTATATTGGACCCCATAATAGACTGTAAATTATTAAAGCATCATACCGCCAAATATTAATTCAACCTTTTTTAGGAAAACATTTAAATAAAACGATTCTTGTAAAAAAAACGTATTTTATTTATGGAAGTAAATATGATTAGACATTGTTTATTCAGTAATATCAAAACGGAGAGTACTACTTCTCCTTCCTTCAACTTCTTAATCGGAAAGTGTAAACATAATTAGCATTGGAAATCTCAAAAGACGAGTCCTTGGCATTTTGTGTAATTACGTTAAAGTGGAAAGGGGTAAATAAATCGTCATCAACTCAGACAGTTCATATATAGAACCAGTCTTCTTCCACCTCAAGAACTTCCTTCCGTCCGGTGATACTCTCTGCCGCCGGCGATATTCTCTCTCCTCTCTCTCTTTTTCTCTCCGGCGGTCAGAGAATATTGAGGAATGGCGTTGAATCTTTAGTGGTGAGCGTTGAAACCTTGAAAAGAAAGAAAGAGAGGGAAGAAGTGAAAATGCTGTGCCGGAAAAACTCAAGCGTGGTGGATAGAGGTAACGTTCCGGTATATCTGAATGTATACGATCTAACTCCCATCAATGGCTACGCTTACTGGTTTGGTCTTGGCGTTTACCATTCTGGTGTTGAAGGTTAGTCTTTTTTTTTGGTTCTTGAGTTTCAGAATCTCTTTGAAACTTTTATCTTTAGATCTAAATATAGTGCTTTTAATAATAGTACATATATTATCATTTTAGATCGGACTGTCTTGGGATTTGAAGTTAAATTCAAAAATGTTGGATTTCAATTTTCAAGAACTTGACTTGCGAATTATCGGTTTTATTAAGAAAACTTCTTGTATTTTTTTTTTTTGTTTGAGCAGTTCATGGTATAGAGTATGCATTTGGAGCACATGAATATCCAAGTACGGGGATTTTCGAAGGGGAACCGAAGCAATGCGAAGGGTTTACGTTTAGGAAATCGATTTTGATTGGTAAAACGGATCTTGGGCCATTGGAAGTGAGAGCTACGATGGAGGAACTTGCAGAGATTTACAAAGGAAGCTCGTACAACCTCATCACCAAGAACTGCAACCATTTCTGCGACGAGATTTGTATTAAGTTAACCGGGAATCCAATTCCTAGTTGGGTTAACCGTCTTGCAAGAATCGGTAAACTCTCTGGTAACACTCCCTTCAATCTTTTTTTACATTTTTGGTTTCCTTCTTACTGATGACTTTATAGACTGTGAGAGTCAAAAAGAAGTTAGTAGTAGTTGTGTTCTGCCAGTGAGCCTTTTAAAGTCTTAGCCTTTGTTTGGTTACATGTAGACTCAAATGTGAACTAAGTAAAGGTTACATCTTTATGCTTGAGATCCAAGTTCAGCATATGGGTTTATTGATATATACGTTTTTTGATCGTTAAGATCAGCTTAGAAGCTAAAACATGACTTGTGTTTGGCATAAAGTTTCCATCTTTTAGGCAAAAAAAAGAAAACTCTGTTTTCTGTGCTCTGAAGTTAAATTGCTCTGTTTTTAAATTGTACTTAGGATTCATGTGCAACTGTGTGCTTCCTGCGACCATAAACGCGACCAAGCTCGGTAATAACCGAATCAATCAAGAGAAATCATGTGAAGCAGCAGAAACTGAGAAGAAGAAACTGACGAGTGGAGGATCAAGCAGAGAGAGCTCTACGATGATTGATACTCCTTCGTCATCATCTTCGTCTCCTTCAGTTCAAGTTCGTGGTCGAAGCAGGAAAAGGCGTCCTCGTGCCATGCATCCTTCATCGCCAGTGATTCTCGGATCTTCCACCGTTTGATTTGCTCTGTTTGTTAAAACATCTTCTCTGTTTTGTTTCCATGTAATTGCGAATGTGCTTTGTAATCTTGTTAATATGCAAACCTTTTTTTCTCTGTAATCTCATTATTTACACTTCCAGTTTTTGGATAACAAATTTTACACAATTGAATATCAAATCCGGTCTCCAGTGAATATTAATCAGAAACAAGAAAAGAAATAAATTGAAGAAGCATCAATCTACGGACTTCCTTTTTATGAAATTAAAGGAGAATATATTCCTTAAACTTTATTAGATTGATTAATACCTTACTTTCGGCAGTGTCTATTTAAGTTCTATATCATTTGCAAAAAAAAAAAAAAAAAACAATGATGAAACGCAGTTGCCTGATATTAGAACATGAGCCAACACCAAAGCTTGAGAATAGGATCAGAAAGTTTGAATATATAACTCTCATATATTTATGTCCGAACTCGGAAGCATTATTTGTTCACAAGGGTAACAGTAACCAAATTTTGAAGGGTAACAACTTATTAGCTGAGACTCTGGATCAGGATACACAGTTAGACCTGACAGCCTGACAGAAGCAATTCGCAGATTTCTTCTGCCATCTTTGAGTATGCGACTGTGCCATCAAACAAATAAGAGAGCTTGTAAGTTTTAGCTGTCCTTGTTAACCAGAGTAGACAAAATTTCTTAAAAGCCTTTTTGTCAACTTAGAAAGTGTGTGAGATGTTTGAACCTTATCTGTCCACATAGCAAGTTTGGGCTGTGTACTCATCAGTAGCCAACTGCCTTAGTTTTACGAGCCGTCTGCAGTTACTTGGTCAATATATATATTGGGGCAGGCCACAGAGAGTTTTCCTGATCTAGTTGGAGTTTATAACTTCTGAACGTAGACAACATTAACAGCCATAGAAATCTCTTCCAGTCAAATGGATTAACAAACAAGCAAGTCTACATCTCCTGTATGATATAAGTAGACGAGCCTCTGCAGACTCTTCTTCGACATCCTGCATCATGTCTTCTTCATTAACAAAAGAAGCATAATTGGAACGCTCAGTAATCTGTCTCAGAAAAGACAACTTTTATTAGTTCCACACCATTACTTGGTGAGTAGAAAACAGCTTGGCAGAGGTGGACAGACAAGCAAACTCCAGTTGTTTCTCGATTACATCGATGAACCTTCGGTAGATATCTGAAAGAACCACACATTTACTGCTCGAGTCATAAAGGCACAGTCATGGTTGTTATGTAAAGAGGTTTGATCTCTAAAAGTAATCTAAAAGAAATGTGGTCAGCCCCCTCTTTCCTAGAGGATAGATTTTGTTAATAGAGTGACAGAACAGTTGTCAAAACCTGTCATCGCCAACAAGTTTGGAATTTCCAAGAAACTGAAAGGAACAATAAAATTCAAATAAAATAAAATTTCCACCTTAAAAGATTATTAGACAAAGTGAGGAATCAGTCTCAATATAAAACAAATTGTCAAACCAAGATGCTAAACAAAGACTAGACATAATTGTTTTTGCTGCTTTGTTGTTCCTTTCAGAAGCTTAGAGCAATCCCCAATCCAATTCTAGGCATATGGGCAGGTCTGACCTCTCCTAACACCTTCAAAGAATGCCACTGGATAATGGTGTTAAGTTTCCCAGTGCTGTCAGCTCGAGCCTTTAACCAGAGGTGTGAATCAAGTCTATGTTCAACACCGATTGTAAGGACAGGATGCCGGTTGAGGAAAGGGTAGCTCATTTGTGCCGCAATTGATGTGTCGGTATCGACCACTTGATGATACGATCCGACCAACACCTGACCCACTCCATTTCTAAAAAATGGATGTAAACAAAAGAAAAAACCATAAACAACCAAGACAATCAAAACCTTAGTTTATGGCAATAAAAAAAACTTACAAAGCAATAGACGTGGTCCTCTTTTCTTCTGTAGTATAAGCAAAAGCAGCATCAAACCTTGTCACGTTTAGGTTGTTTGTCTGGAACAACAGATCCACTCCCAATGAAAAATTCTTTGTACCAATTACAGATGAGAAACCGACATTGGTGTCATGAAATAAACCACCAATGCTAGCTTTACAGCTAACATAATCTTGGTTGAGTTGAACCTCTAACTGTTAAAAACAATTAAACAAACTTTAAGGTGAAATTTAGATGTTGTATATAAGAATGCAGATGAAGAACTAGACAGAGTTGAGAAAGTCAAGCCAAATCTACAATACTTTATACAGAGATTGCAGACAAAAGAAAACAAGATAAACAGACTGTAAAGATTGTAAACAGAAAGAGTTGAATAAAATCAAGCAAGTCCTACAATGTGTAATAAGAAACAAACCGAGAAGTGAAATTGAGATAGTTTTATACCTTGCCGGAATTTGCGTTTGCGGTATCAAACTCAGAAACGAATGATAGACCAGGTAGAAGACCAAACGCGACTTGGTTAACAATGGATTTGAAAGCAAACTGACACAACCAAAACGAAATCATTATAACCACTAAATCAAATCAAAAATTTTACAGAGTAGAAAATCAAAACAACTCACGGTAGAGTTTGTGCGAACTGTGAGGTTATTTGCCACACTCTTAAAAATCCACTGAACATCTCCTTCTCCCACACAGATGTCATTTGAGCTAGCGGAAAGAACATCATTTAGATGAATCAACCTAAGTGAGAAGAGGTCCTTGGACAGAGAGATTTTGTTGCAGACAGGAAAATCTTCAAACAGAAGATCTACATTCACACAAACACAAATGAGTAATCGAACGATCAACCAGGGTATTAAAAATAAATAAGCAAAAAAAGACAAATGATTAGAATAGATACCTCTGGCATTTCTGCCAATGTCAGAGTAGAAGCCAGGATGAACATCTTTTAAGTAGTGCTTCATAGTTTTGTCTGGGTAAAAAGTTGATAAAAACTTCGAAAATTCCCCATAATAATACAAACCACCCGATGACAAAAGAGTAACTGGACAGAGATATTTGCCAAAAAAGTCGGCTATTTGTGAACCACTTTTCGGAATAGGTGGATTCGGCGACTTCGGTACTCTTGGATTTCGCGTCACTGATACCTGAAGAGTTAACGAAAACAGGATGAAAAGGGTTTATTATAAAAAGGAATTAAACGAGCAAGGAGAATAGGATTTTACGATTACCATTTGTGAACCACTTTACGATGACTGAGCTCAGATCACACTCTCAGGTGCTTGTTAAAGCAATCAACGAGAACCCAAGGATGACTGAGCTCTACGCAACTCTCTGATATCGCCTCTCTATCTTCTTCTTTTCTCTACTGTCGTTTTAGCTTCATCCCCAGACTCCAATATGGGCCAGCTGATTCCATTGCAAAGGGCTGTCTTTGCTCTGGGCTGGTTGGGCCTTAATCTCCCGAAAACATATGAGCAATTGTGTATATATATATATATATATATATGTAAATATATATATGTAAATGTAAATATATATATATGTAAATGAAATAAATGAGAAGAAAAACCAAATTCTTCATATCTATAAGATTAGATAGACCATAACATTTGAGAAACATGAACAAAAAATTGAAACATCAAAATCTGATTATATGTATCTTATACAATTAGAATCCATAAGGAAATAAAATTTGGAAACTCAGATAGGATCAAATACATAATATCAATTGAGATCCATGAATAAATGAGAACAAGAATATCTATAAGATTAGATAGATCATAACCCTTGAGAAACATGAACAAAAAATTCAAACATAAAAATCCGATTATATACATCATATCGATTAGAATCCATAAGGAATTAAAATATGGAGACTCAGATCGGATCAACTACATCATATCCATTGAGATCCATGAATAAAAACAATTCAGGCACAATCGGATCAAATTCATCAGATCTAGATCTGAGAATTAATGAAATTGCATATGCTAGAAATTATGTGGAAAAAAAAAGCTACCAAAGAGATTTCTGATATATATATATATGAAGGAATTGAAGAACAGAAACTAAAAAGCCTAGCAAAAATCTGAAGAAAATAATCAAACAAAAAGAGTACTCTGTTATACAAAACATATATGTGTATGTAGAAAAAATTATTATACATCTATCAACAAAGAAAAGTTTATGAATTCAAAATAACAAAGAAAAGTTTATGACGTAAACAAGGGAAATGTTAGATTTAACTTTAGAAGAGTTTCATCTCTCAGACACAACTCTGTGAGGTTCAGATTCCAAGGTGAAAGTACATCTATATATAGCAATCAGACACGATAGGGTTCTCGTTTAACAAAATATGGGCCATAGTTTTATTATATGGGCCTCAGCAAACGGTCCACCTTTAGATTTTTTAAAATAATTTTGACATTTCGGCCTGAGTACATAGAACTTGGGCTTAACATAATAATATTATTAATATGCTGAAAAGAGAACGTCGCCCACGCAAAAAAGACCGATATAGTTGTCGAGACAAAGATCACAAATCAGAGGCGAGGAAAGGAAAGTCTAAACCCTAATTTTCGATCATGCAGGCGAATCTTAGATCCGTGCTCTCTCAGGTGAGTCGGGGAGGGAGAGATGTTGGGTCTCGCCGTAATTTCGCTTCATACCTTGGAAACAGTGGTAAATATCTCTTATTCCCGAGCTTGTGTCCTCGGACATGTATCTCTGATTGTTCTTCCAATTGCCCAGAGATGAAGGGAGGCAGTCGAAGACGTGTGACCAGGCAGATTAAGGAAAAGATTCATTTGTTTCGCAAATCTATGACCTATGGATATTGTGCTGTCATGAGTTGGGGTGAGAGATTATCTTGTTTTGCATTTTATTGAGATTTTAACCTTATTACAAAAATCGTGATTGCTTTTTTTGTTTTGTTTTTCTTTCATAGCAATTATCCAGATGTTTGAACACCGTCGAACGGTCGAGATAGATTTGGCTGAAAGATATGGTTCGGTAATGCTTTCTTTTTCTTTTGAAAACTTTGAGAGATAAAGATTTGGAATTGGAGCATCAGAAAAGGTTAACTAGATTCATGTCTTCTCTTGCAGAAACCAGAGACGAGCTTCCGTGATGTCCTTGGTTGGATCCGTGGTAACAATTAATATTGTGTTTGATGCTGCTTGTGTTTAAGTTCGTTTTATGCTGTGTGAACAAAACAAAAATCATAATCTATGGGCATTACGTTGTATTTGATATATCATTATTCGTTCGGGCTTTCATGTCTAGTGTTTGTTTGAGCTGTATTTTTATGATTAGAAGAGCATTTTCACTTTGTCCAGTGAAGTTTATCTAGTCAAAGTAACAGCTAAATTAACTTGACGAGTTTTAACATTACACATGATGATTGTAAGCACATGTAGGAATCGTTACAAACTAAACATAATCAACATACCAAACAGCCATAATAAACGTTAATGTTGCAATTAGACCTGAGATGCATGTAAATTTGAGCTACTAACTAAAGAAAGATACTAAACGTTAATCAAAGAGATACTGAACTATATAATCAACAAAAACCAGCCAAAACAGAGATACATATTCTCAGTGACTTGGCCTTGGCCTTGCCTCCTCCTTTCAAGAGTTGGATGTGCAGCATGTATATTTGGGAGACTCTTTTAAACAACTTGTTACGAGTGTGTAAATCATTAAAATCTTATGTTAAATATCAAAAGAAGCATAAGCTAGGCTTCCATGTTTGTTCACATTTAAGCTAACACGTTTTCCTACAATAAGATAAGATGCTCACACCATACATTTAAACAAAAAGCACAGACGTTTACATAATAATTTATTAAGATTGACTGCTACTCCACAAAGACAAGCTTGACAATAATTAGGGTGATCGACCGGAACCAATCTTCTCCATCAGATCAGACCACATCCTTTCGAAACTTAAACCACTAAGTTGAGACAGCATCTTCTTCTCGAGATCAGAAAACATCTTTATCAACTTAACATCAGACCACATCTTCTCCGTTAAATCTTCAATTTTTGCAGAGTGACCCAAAGCATTCCTCATAGCCTGACACAGAAATGATAGAAGATGAGATATAATAATAGCTAGCAATTGTCAGAATGTCAATTCAATAGCTTGGTTATATTTTCTTATTTCGCTTTTGCGGTTTACCTCTTGTCGTTTCTTCTCGAGATCTTGTATCCAGTCTCCAGTGAGCAAATAACCTAGAGCAAAATCACAAATTGATTTACTCAACTGAATCGTGGATGCAAGAATTAAAAATAAATAAATGGCATTACCAAAGTAACAACCCAGAGTGGCTCCTGCACCTCCAGTTATGACATTTCCTATTCTTATTCCTCGTCCCTTAGACTCTTCTACAAAAAAAACAAAACCAATTACAAGTGTTTATCCCCCAAGACTGCTCATGAATTTTTTTATGACAGATACTTTACCATAGCTTATTCTTCTTCTTCTTCTGCGGTACGAAGAGAAATTGCGGGCAACAGATCTCCCCCCGCGAGTTACCTGCGCGGCTAATAATATCAAATTCATGCCTTAAAGAAAGTATTATCATAACCAGATCTTCCAGTTACCTGCGCGAAATTGACGGATCTCAGAATCGGCGGCATCGTCAAGGAAACTAGGGTACGCTCGCTCTCCTTCTTAAGTTTGTTATTTTCTTCGAGAGACGATGGTCTGGTCGGGCGGGGCTTATGTTTTATTTTATCCGAGGTAATAATACTTTTGGGCCCTAACCCGAGTCTTCTCTTTTTCTTTTATTTTTTTATTATTAATAGGGAAATAAAAAAAACTCAAAACTCAAAACTTTTTCATTTCTACAGTTATTCCGAGACGACCTCGGCTCGTGACTGACAATGGCTACCTTTGGTGCCGCGAATACGAACCCTAATAAATCCTTTGAGGTATGCCGGTTCATTATTCTGTTTGATTTGCGTCCCCTGTATCCTGTACTAGTATTTAGGGTTTTACGCCTCCTGAGATTGGAAGGGCTTACTTGATTGATTTTGTGTGTGTGATTCGTCAATATTTAATTGACTTATACCCAAATTAATTGGAGTCAGAAAGTTTTTTAACCTTTGCTTATTGCTGCGAGAATCCCTTGTGTATTGTAGCGTTGGAGTATCCCCTCTATTAAAAATTTAAAAGTGTTATCTTTTTGAGACTTGTTTGTGGATCGTCCTTTTTTTTTTATATATCAAGTTTCCATTTTTCGTGCAGGTTACTCCATCACCCGCAGATTCTATCTCCAGCTTAAGTTTTAGTCCAAGAGCCGATATTCTTGTCGCCACTTCTTGGGACAACCAGGTTTACTTTTTGCCTCCTTTCTTTTATCTTTTCATGCCCTTACTTGTTAGTCCAGTCCCCCAATACTGTGTGTATTTTGTATTTAACTTGTTTTGTCTCTCTATTCGTATATTGCTGTAATATTTGAGTGTTTTTGCTTCGTGTTATTACTTACAGGTGAGGTGTTGGGAAATATCTCGTAGTGGAAACTCTCTAGCTACTGCTCCTAAAGCATCCATATCCCATGATCAGCCCGTCTTGTGTTCTGCTTGGAAAGATGATGGAACCACAGTCTTTAGTGGAGGATGTGATAAGCAAGCTAAAATGTGGCCCTTGTTGTCCGGTGGTCAACCTGTAACTGTTGCTATGCACGATGCTCCTATTGTTGACATGGCCTGGATCCCCGGAATGAATCTCCTCGTTACTGGTAGCTGGGATAAGACATTGAAGTAAGTCAGAATGGCTGGCTGTTCATTCATTATTTTTGCTTGACTGATAAAACTAATCTATGTGCATTAGGTTTAGTTAACAATGTGTATTGGTTTTTCCTTCCAGATATTGGGATACGAGGCAGCAAACTCCTGTGCACACACAACAGCTTCCAGATAAATGCTATTCATTGTCTGTGAAACATCCTCTGTTGGTTGTCGGAACTGCAGATAGGAATCTCATTGTCTTCAACTTGCAAAATCCTCAGGTACGATTTTTCCTTCTTTTCTATTTTATCACTTGTGTAAGAGCTCTGAGTGCTGAGTTATTATTTCTCTTGTGTAATGAACCTTTTATTATTAATTTGGTAAAACTGCAGACGGAGTTCAAGAGAATCGTGTCACCACTCAAGTACCAGACGAGGTGTGTTACTGCCTTCCCTGATCAGCAAGGCTTTTTGGTATGTCTTTCTTATATAATCTTTTTTCGATTGTGGTTTGGTTAATTCATTGGTACGAGGAATCTAAGTTGTTTGCTGATGCTAACATTGCATGGCATTGCTCTCACGCACTAATAGTTTTACATTACATCAGTCAACATCTTATCTAAGATCACAGAAAGTGAGCAATATGTAACCAGATCTGATACTCTTTATATAGGTTGGTTCAGTTGAGGGGCGGGTTGGCGTCCATCATCTGGATGATTCTCAACAGAACAAAAACTTCACATTCAAATGCCACAGAGATGGGAATGACATCTATTCTGTCAACGCTCTGAACTTCCACCCAGTAAGCTCTCTCTCTCTCTCTCTCTCTCTCTCTCTCTCTCTCTCTCTCTCTCAATAATGGATATGTGTAGTCTTAAGCATCAAAAACTAGCAGATGGAACAAATGGTGATTTGTTTTGAGTTGTGTAATGTTTAAGGTCCATGGCACTTTTGCCACTGCTGGATCAGATGGGGCCTTCAATTTCTGGGACAAGGATAGTAAGCAAAGGCTCAAGGTGATTATCATGTGCTTTTCATTAAATGCTTTTCTTAGTGTATAGTATGTAACACTGCTCTCCCACACGAATGTCAGGCCATGTCAAGGTGCAATCAACCTATTACTTGCAGTTCGTTTAGTCACGATGGGTCTATATATGCATATGCGGTAAGGCTACATCTTCTGTGTTCTTTTTGGGTATTATATAAAGACGTTTGAAGAAGATAAGAATAGTAAAAGGATGTTTATTATTAATTGTAGTCGTGCTACGACTGGAACAAAGGTGCAGAGAATCACAACCCGGCAACGGCGAAAAGCAGTATTTTCTTGCACATGCCACAGGTGTGTAGTGTGTTACTACTCACCCATAATAGTATTCACCAGTCATGTTATTCGAAACAATATAGTTAGTAGTGTGTAAGTATTAATGGATGGCATTTGTTTGTGAATGAAATGCAGGAAAGCGAGGTTAAGGCGAAGCCAAGAGTAGCCAGCGGCAGAAAATGAGATTTACTAATTGTTTTTTAGTGCGTGATTTATTCTTCTTCCCTTGAGTGGATGGATGATTCTTTTAGCTTTGGTTCTGGACGTTTAAGTATTAGACAGTCTCTTTCTTTCCGCTCAAGTAAATCAAATCCTCCGGCTGTCTTGGATGTTTCTTCTAAATCAATTAGACAAACATTATAGGCATTTTGTTTCGAAAGTACAAAGACAATTTTTGAGTCAAAAACATGTATCCTAAAACGGAGAGTATCAATCAAGCAAGTATCTAAAAATGATAAAATAATACCTATGTTCACTGTGAAGCAAATGAACAAAGAGAGACAGGGAAAAGGACAAGTGGAAGTCGATGAGTGGAAGCAGGAGAAGAAAGTGGGTGGGGGAGTGAAGCGAAGGACCTGGACTTTCCCCTGTGCAAAAACTCCCGCTCCTTCACAAGTACAGCTGCTAATCATGTTCAAACACACTCTCTCTCTACACCTTATATAAACCACTCAACACCACTTTCCTTCATTCTTCATATAAAAATAATTTCATTTAAAAAAACATATAAATTTTCTTTGTTTCTGTTTTTCTCCCTTTTGTTTCTTCTGTTTCGTTAAAAATAACAACAGAAAAAGAAAAAATTCGAGAGAAAATTTTATCAGTTCGAAAACACACACAAAAACTGCAAAGGAACTTTGAAAACATCGGTCGGTCTAAGAAAGAGTTTAAAAAGACAGACACGAGAAAACAAACCCCTGTTTCTGAAAAATATTAAAGATGGCGGCGGGGAAAGATTCAAGCTGGGACGACATCAAGAACGAAGGCATCGATCTCGTTAGTCTCCTTCTTCTCCATCTTACTTAGCTTTACGTTTTCGATATCTTTTGTAGCACGCTAACTTTGTGTGTTGTTGTTGATCGAACAGGAGAAAATACCTATCGAGGAGGTGTTTACACAGCTGAGATGTACAAGGGAAGGACTTACGAGCGACGAAGGCCATACTCGTCTCGACATCTTCGGTCCCAACAAGCTCGAAGAGAAAAAGGCAAACCACCTTCAACAAACCCCTTTTCAGTTTTATATCTGTTTCTTCCCATCCAAGAAAAGCCTATTTTTTTAACATGTTTTCAATTTCACAGGAAAGCAAGATTCTGAAGTTCTTAGGTTTTATGTGGAACCCTCTCTCATGGGTCATGGAGTTGGCTGCTATCATGGCTATCGCGTTGGCCAACGGAGGAGTAAGTAATATCACCTTAACCAACTTAACCCGGATCCATCTTCTTCTCTGTCTTTTTAACTCATTTTGTAAAAATCTGCAGGGAAGGCCACCGGATTGGCAAGATTTCGTGGGTATCACGGTTCTTCTTATCATTAACTCTACCATTAGCTTCATTGAAGAAAACAACGCCGGAAACGCAGCCGCCGCTTTGATGGCCGGTCTTGCTCCCAAAACCAAAGTAAGTTGTTCAAAACATGACAAGCAAAGACCAACGTAATACTAATGCATATCAATCACTTTTAAAAGCTTCTGCGAGATGGCAAATGGAGCGAGCAAGAGGCAGCTATATTGGTTCCCGGAGACATTATCAGCATCAAACTAGGTGACATTGTTCCAGCAGATGGTCGTCTCCTGGAAGGTGACCCTCTCAAGATTGATCAATCTGCTCTCACCGGTGAGTCCTTACCAGTAACCAAGAACCCTGGCCAAGAAGTTTACTCTGGCTCCACCTGCAAACAAGGTGAGCTAGAAGCTGTTGTGATCGCCACTGGTGTCCATACTTTCTTCGGCAAAGCAGCTCATCTCGTAGACAGCACGAACCAAGAAGGTCATTTCCAGAAAGTGCTGACTGCTATTGGTAACTTCTGCATCTGCTCCATCGCCATAGGTATGATCATTGAGATCGTTGTCATGTATCCTATCCAGCACCGTGCGTATAGAGATGGAATCGACAATCTTCTGGTGCTACTCATCGGAGGGATCCCTATTGCAATGCCAACTGTTTTGTCTGTCACCATGGCCATTGGCTCTCACCGTCTCTCACAGCAAGGAGCTATCACAAAGAGGATGACAGCGATTGAAGAGATGGCTGGGATGGACGTTTTGTGCAGTGACAAGACTGGAACTCTTACACTCAACAAGCTTACTGTCGACAAGAGCATGGTTGAGGTTTTTGTTAAAGACTTGGACAAAGAGCAGCTTATGGTGAATGCAGCAAGAGCCTCTAGAGTAGAGAACCAGGATGCTATAGATGCTTGCATAGTAGGAATGCTTGGAGATCCCAGTGAAGCAAGACAAGGCATCACTGAAGTCCATTTTTTCCCTTTTAACCCTGTGGACAAGCGTACTGCTATCACTTACATCGATTCTAGTGGAAACTGGCACCGTGTCAGCAAAGGCGCCCCTGAGCAAGTAAGCAATTAATGCATATATTCTAGAGAGTTGTTAGAGTTCTTTCCCACTGATTGGTCTCTGTAACTTGTAGATCATTGAGCTCTGTAACCTTAGAGAGGATACAAAGAAGAGAGCTCATGACATCATTGACAAGTTTGCTGACAGAGGACTTCGTTCTCTTGCTGTTGGCAGACAGGTGAAAAAGCTTTTTTAAGTGCCAATCCCAAATGTTTGAAGACTATTATGTCTTTATTTTTGTTAAAATGCTCTTTTGGCTGCTATTTATTAGACCGTCTCTGAGAAAGACAAGAACAGCCCTGGAGAGCCATGGGAGTTTCTTGGTCTCTTACCTCTCTTTGATCCTCCAAGACATGACAGTGCAGAGACAATCAGGCGAGCCCTTGACCTCGGTGTCAATGTCAAGATGATCACTGGTGACCAGCTCGCCATTGGTAAGGAAACAGGTCGTAGGCTGGGTATGGGCACCAACATGTATCCTTCTTCTGCTCTACTTGGACAGGACAAGGATGAATCTATATCTAGTATTCCTGTTGATGAACTCATTGAGATGGCTGATGGATTCGCCGGTGTCTTCCCTGGTAAAAAAAACATTCAAATCTAGTAAAAACATTTTCTCTTAATGGATCATCCAATGTATTCACCCCAATGAATCTGTTTTCTTGATTAGAACACAAGTATGAGATTGTGAAGAGGCTCCAAGAGATGAAGCACATTTGTGGCATGACTGGTGATGGAGTGAACGATGCTCCAGCTCTTAAAAGAGCTGACATCGGAATAGCTGTTGCTGACGCGACTGATGCAGCGAGAAGTGCATCTGACATTGTACTAACCGAGCCAGGTCTTAGTGTCATAGTAAGTGCTGTCTTGACGAGCAGAGCCATCTTCCAGAGAATGAAGAACTACACGATCTACGCAGTCTCCATCACAATCCGTGTAGTGATGGGCTTTATGCTCCTTGCACTCATATGGAAGTTCGACTTCTCACCATTCATGGTGTTGGTGATAGCCATCCTGAATGATGGTACTATCATGACCATATCAAAGGACAGAGTAAAGCCTTCTCCGCTTCCTGATTCATGGAAACTCAAAGAGATATTTGCCACTGGCGTTGTTCTTGGCACATACCTTGCAGTCATGACTGTTGTTTTCTTCTGGGCTGCAGAGAGCACTGACTTCTTCTCTGTAAGAGAACTCTTACCTTACTATGATGATTTTCAAGTAAGTGTCTCTCTGATCATCAGTTTTTTTGTTGCTGGTGCAGGCAAAGTTTGGGGTGAGATCTATCAGTGGGAATCCGCATGAGCTTACATCAGCTATATACCTCCAAGTTAGTATAATTAGCCAGGCACTTATCTTTGTCACAAGGTCACGTAGCTGGTCTTATGCTGAACGTCCTGGCCTATGGTTGATCGCTGCCTTTTTCTTAGCTCAGCTGGTGAGTTTTAATTAAAGCTTTTGATCTTCTTGAATACAAAGCCCTCAATGTACTACTACTGACAATGTTCTTGTTTCTCTTTTGACATAATAAGATTGCTACTCTCATTGCTGTGTACGCAAACTGGGATTTTGCAAGAATCAGAGGTACAGGGTGGGGATGGGCAGGAGTGATCTGGCTCTACAGTATAGTTACTTACGTTCCATTGGATATACTCAAGTTCATCATCAGATATTCACTAAGTGGTAGAGCCTGGGATAATGTCATTGAGAACAAGGTGGGATTAAGAAAATTTTAGTCCTTTGTTTCAGTAGTACTGTTTCTAACTTTGTTACCTTTTGTGTTCAGACCGCTTTCACGTCAAAGAAAGACTATGGAAAAGGGGAGAGGGAAGCACAATGGGCACAAGCTCAACGTACCCTTCACGGATTGCAACCTGCTCAACCCTCAGATATGTTCAACGATAAGAGTACTTATAGAGAACTTTCAGAGATAGCTGATCAAGCCAAGAGACGAGCTGAAGTCGCAAGGTAACGCTCTCAGTCAATAACATTATGTTCCTGAGAATATGACTTTTGACACTTTTCTTCTCATCAAAATGTTGCAGGTTAAGAGAGCATCATACATTGAAAGGTCACGTGGAATCAGTAGTGAAGCAGAAGGGACTTGACATAGAGGCAATCCAGCAACACTACACCCTGTGATTGATTTTCAGAAACAAAGTGTGTTTCTCAGTTTAGTTTAGAACTAAAACCCCACAAGAGTATTGAATAATAAACCACCACCACCATAAGAAAATACTGCAAGAAAAAAATGTTAATTTCTTTTATCAGCAGTGGCTGTTGGCTGCTTTATTTGTTTTGAGATATTCTTGTTTTTTTGCTATGACAAGCTACAAAGCTAATAAGATATTACAGTTACTTAGAATTCTTGTTCCAACATTTAGAGTTTATTCTGGTCTTAACCCTGCCAAAAGGAAATTGCATCAAAAACCAAAATAAGAATACATTGTACTTCACGGCAAATAAGAAGAGCAGTACCAATCAATTTTCTACAATCTAGTGCGTCTGTGTTGAATCTGCTGTTCTTAGCCTTTACTAATAAACAAGAGGAGATTTATAGATAGCACAAGATTTAGAGAAGCTTTAAATCATTAGACCATGTACCAAGTAAATTCTTGTAAGGACAAACAAACAAGAACTCAAATAACAGATCAGCAAATGTAGAACAGTATGAAAAAAAACTCTAGTTAAACTCTCTGGCTACTTCATCCGAGTAGATGATGTCTTATTAACTTATGCAGCTTTGTCTGGTTTCCCTTTGACATGGTCAAGATACCAGAGCGCGCCTTCAGCTGCATGCTCAGCCGCAGCTTTCTTATTGCGTTTGGGATCACCAAAACATTCCAAAACAGTTGTTGTTCCTGAAGAATCTCTAATCTCAACCACAACTTTGTAGGTAAACCTGAACCCAAAAAAAAAGAAGCTAAGTTCACCCAAAAATAGGTTGTGGGTTCGAAATAGGAGTAAAGGGACAGGTAAGTGATGCTTTGGCTTACAATCTCAAATGGCAAGGACCATGGACATTGCAGCAATCATAAAGAGGAGGTTTCCATCGCTTGGAAGTACATATTCCGTGTAACAACAACTTGGCTGACCCTTTCTTAGATTCATCTGTAGGAGGTGACCCCAAATGGAACAAAATATCAGAAGTATGAGAAAATAGTCATCAAAACCATGTAAATCCAATCTGTGTAATGTATTAGTTATGAGAGGGTGAAGGAAGACAAAAGGTGGTGGTACCTTTAGATAATGATTTGGGGTCTTCTTGTTGTTGGGTGTTTAGGAAGAGGATGATTCAATCCTTGTGTGCTGTTAGGATCATCAATCTGAATGTTAGAAAAAGAATTCACCATTGGAGGCTTCAACTCTCTCATCTCATCTTCGTATCTCTGCTTTGGCACCATCATTGCTCTTTGGTTTCTGACAAAGCAAATTCATACAAAAAACACAAAACACAAAACAAATTCACTAATAGAAGAACCCTAAAAAAGAATCAATTTTATAGCAAATAAAAAATGCGTCCTTTCTTCACGTACTCTGTAAATGTGACTGCGAAAGAAGAGAACAGACGGTTTGGGCAATGAACTGAATGAAATAAAAAAAAGTGATTACCAAAGAAGAGGAGGGAGTTTCTAATTCTGGGGATAGATGAAGGAACCAAAGAAGGAATGTCTTTGAGGCTGATGATAGTCTCGATCTTCTTCTTCTTCTTGATGCGCTTTTTGCTTTATCTGCTTCGTCTCCTCCTCCTCATCATCTCCATCCCTCCTCATATTCTCTTCTTAATTCCTCAAGTTTCTCGTTTCTTCGTGAATTGTGAAAATGCATGAAAATAAAGGTTTATTTAATTATCTCTTACACTAGTTTTGTCTTAATCTATTTGGTCCAAGTCAGAAAAAAAACTTTTGTTTTCCCAATCTTAATTACTTGTAGACTCGGTACTATAGTAGAATTCATGATCTATATTCTATAGGCTAATTTATTTATGTACTCTTACTAGTTTATTCAGATTTCTCGTGGCAAAAACAATAAGTGGGAACTTTGCAAAGAAGCAACAAACATTCAAAATGTAAAAATTACACAATAAGGAAATGAAAATTTGTTTTTATAAAATCCGCAAAGATCCGCCGAGTTCTAGTGGTAGAAGAGGGATGAGTGAGTGCAAGACATCGGTTATAAGTGGTCTGTAACTTGGCTCTTCCTGCACACACAACACTGCCACCGCTGCTACCTGATATAGATGCTTCAGATCCATGCTTCCTTTTATTGCCGGATCCAATATGTTTGGCAGATTTGCTCTGTCACTCAGCTTTGGTACCCAACTCACAATGGATTCTGCTTCAGCTGATGGTTTCTCCACTTCTCTCTTCCCTAAGAGAAGTTCGAGCAGAATCACCCCAAATGAGTATACATCATTCTTGTCTGTTACTTTCCCTGTAAAATATAGAAACCAAAAAAAAAAAAAGACTTTAAGTGCTATAATGTTGAGAGAATCATTTTGATACATAAATAAAACTTATTATTAACCATCAAGAAGAAGACACTCGGAAGCTCTGTTTCCTAAAGTTCCATTAAGCTTCAACTTCTTGCTCTCAGTCATCAACACAGTCGCATACCCAAAATCTGATATCTGAACAGAGATAGCAAACACATCCTTACCAAACTCATATCTCTCTTCTCTCTGTAAGAAGAGTTTTACATTATAAATATTTTTACCTTTGCGTTGAAATGGGAGTCTAGAAGGATGTTAGACGATTTCAAATCTCTGTGAACTACCGGAGGATGGCAATGCTCGTGTAGATACTCTAGTCCTCTTTTATATAAGAAAAAAAAAACAGAGAAAGAACTTTGTAAGCATATACATAAAATGTGTTTGGAGATCAAAGGAAACTGCTAAACATTTGAAACTATATTATATCAATGAATGGGACTATATACCGTGCTATATCAACAGCGATTTTCATCCTAAGCTGCCAAGTTAAACCTGAACCTTGACTAGGCCCTTCAAGTATATGTCCAAAAGAAGTAGAATAAAAAAATCAGAAGATGTCAAAAGATTGAACAAAATGGCGGCAAAAACTTGGAAACATCTCTCTCTTTACCATGCAACTGACACTCTAAAGATCCATTATGCATCATCTCGTACACAATACATCTCGTTTGGCGATAGACGCCAAACCCCAACATGGAGACTATGTTCTGATGCTTGATCTTACACAACCACTCTACTTCATTCTGCATTTATTATTGTTCAACAAAAAACAAAAAGAAAGATATATGGTTAATAGAATGAGATGACTTTAATAGGTGTGTAAGGAAGGAATCGTTGGGGTTCAAGCCGATTAAAAACCTCAAACTGTTTTTCAATGTCTGTATCTCCACCACCATCATCAAGTTTCTTCACAGTGACAGAGGACTTTTCATCAAGACAAGCTCTGTAGAGGCATCCACGACTACCTCGGCTCAACACATTACTCTCGCTAAACTTGTTTGTTGCAGTTTCCAAGAGTTGATATTCAAAGACAGGGATAGTTCCTTTCGTCACAGAATCAGTCGGTTTCGTGGACACACTACTCTTCACAGAATCTTCAGATAATAAGCAAAAAAGAAGCAAAGATAAGCAGCAACAAAACCAGAAAAAAAAAAATAAATGACGTGTAAAGATAATAGTAAGAGTTAGTTATTAGTACCAGGATGATGATTTGGGTTGATGCCGGTGAAGCTGTTCTTGATATATCTGTACCTCCATAGGAAGAGGTAGAGAAGCAATACTAGAGTGACACAGAGGAGTGTTGATGAGACAATAAGAGCAATAAGAATCTTCTTGTTCAAATCCTCACGAAGCACCACTTGAACAATCGGAGGCCCTGAGATACAAATTTGATTCCTTTTTTTAAGGCTTCCTCTATGGGGGAAACTAGTAAAGACTTTATCACTCTCAAATGAGTAAACATGGAGAAGTCTTTTTTTACCTGGGGATTGAGCTCCCGTTCGAGGCGAAGAAGTCTGAGAACTTGGGATTTCTCCTTGGGGAGAAGCGACCGAGAAGAAGGAGACACCGAGAACCCAAATGAGTAGTAACGACAGCAACATTTCTTGTTTGTTTGGTGTGTTTCACGGAGCAAAAGATAACACAATGAAACTCAAGGAAGCTTCTTCCTCTTCTACTTACTTCGTCTGTCTGGTTTTGTGGAGATTGAAAGGAAATTAATCTTGTGTGGAGATGGAGAGGAGGACACTGGTTGTGTTTAGGAAACAGAGAGAAGAAGACAACCAATGTATTGCTTCCTGGTTAATTGGTCTTCTTCATATGACTTATATGAACCAGAAGAAACCCGAACGTGGGGTGATAAAGACGTTTGGAGTTATGGACTGATGGGAGAAATATCAAATCAAGCTCCCTGTTTTCATTTCATTCTCTTTTTTTTTTCTTTTCTAAATTCCTCTAGAGGATTATTACCAAAGACTTAACTTCCCCATGTAAAATGATGCAACTAACTATGCCGCGTCTAATAATATAAAGAATTTTGTTTTCTAATGTGTCATCTTCCATACGTAAAGTTACAAAAGAAACTGTTTCAGATTAAGTAATCTAGTGAAGCATGATCTGATTGATATAGAAGAGTAAAAAAAAGGAATATTGTAATAGATTATGTAATCTCTATAGATTTGTTTGCATCGAGGCACATTAGTCCAAAATGATTCCCATTGGGATCAAAAGGACAAGTCCTAGTTGAAGTTTAAAGAGTTATTTTCATCCTAGGGCAGTATCAAGTTTTTTATTACAACATAGGACAGTTATTGCTCTTAGGGTAGTTTTTTGAAACTATAAACTTACTACATTTACTCTTCCAACTAAACGGGTCCCACAACTTTAAACTCTTTTCTTTTCCCTTCTCGCTGTCTTCTCTTTCTCTCTTCTCTCTCTTTAATTCTTTTTTTATTTTTTTTCCACTTTTAGTTTTATTTCATATATGATCCCTTAACTTTTAAATATATTAATTTATGCTCTCATCATTTTTTATTTGCAAATATCTCTTTCAAATTGACTCCTCACTTTTTAATTATAAAAATCATATCTTCCATGATTACACGAACATGTTTTTGAACTTCTAGAAATTTACTATTCGATTTTTAACTTTCCAAATTGCAAAAATAGCCCCTTAATATATACATGTGTACACATGGACATCGAAACTTTTGTTTATACATGGACATTTATTGTACACATGGACATCAGACTTCATTGTACACATGAACATCGAAAATGTATGTTCAGTGAATATGTATGTTCATTAAAAAATTTGGTGTACATAGTTGGACATCGAACTTTATTGTACACATGGACATCGAAGTTTATTGTTATAGTTCACTTTTGTTGTTGACATGGACATCAGAGTTTAATGTACATGTAGACATCAAACATGTATGTTCGGTGAACATTTTATTTATGCATGGACATATGACTTTATTGTACGCATGGAAATCGCCTTTTAGTGTACACACGAGCACAGGCAGGAATGTTTATTGTGGACGCTGTGGAACATGGCCACTAATGTATACACATGTTTACAGCCTTGACTCAAAAGGCTGTTGATTGTACACATGTACACAACATGTATGTTCTTTGAATATTTTGTTGTACAAAGATAATAGTTTATGAATGGACACCGTCATTTTTATTGTACACATGGACATCTCTATGTTGTGTACACAAGGGCAGAGGCATGGATGTACATTGTGGACGCTTTGGAATATGAGAACTAATGTATACACGTGTGTACGGCCTGTGCAGAGGACTCAAAGTACATTTTGAAGTCCAGTATGGTATACATGGACACATACATGATTATACATTGTACACGCGGTGGTAGATGGACACTAAGGTCAACATGGGCGTAGGCATTCATTGTAAACATGTACACACCTAGTAGGTACCGTGTACATTATGTGGTTCATGAACACTAATGCCAGTGTGTACACATGTATTTCACTGTCCACATGTACAATGTATTATCCATGGTTGCTCTCGAGCTTTCGTGATAGTTGGAGTCGCGTCGGAGATGAACAAAGGTCACGAAGAAGATAAATCCTGACGAATAAGGATCATCTGAGACATGAATGTGGTGGCGGAACCCTAATTTCTTGGTGTTGTCTCATGTGAATGCGTGGTGGTGGTCATGGTGGATGAATTTCTTGATTTTCATAGTTTGGTCCATGGTGGGTGATGAGCATTCTACAACGTTTTCGCCGTCGAAACTGCTCCATCGTGGTCTATCTCCGTCGTCACTACACCAAAGTCAACAACGTTTATGCCGTTGATGTCATTATCGTATATGTCACTATTACATCATCATCACCAGAGATATACCTTGACATATCTTAAAGGATAGATTGAGCAACAGAGAAAATAATTACATGTGATTTCTTTAGAAAAAATTATCTGAAGAATCAGATTTCAGTTTAGAAAAAATAGAATGTTTGGGAGGAAGAAGACGAAGAAAAAAGATGGTGGGACCTATTTTATCTATGATTATCTAGGCCATTAGATTATTTATAAGATGAAGGGTTGTGATGAAATCCCACCACTAAAAGAAATAAATAAAATAGAAAGACAATAAAGATGTGTGGTTGAGATTATTTCTATTTAATACACTGGTTTGGTTAGTTATCAATTTAGTTCTGAATTGACTAATTTATTTAAGAAAAAGAGAAGCTGTTAGAATAAAGTGTCCTAGTAGCGATAACTGTCTTATTGTGTCAATAAAACTCATAAACTGTCTATCAGTGTAATACTTTCAAGTTTAAATCCAAACAAAATAATTTTATATTTCCTGAAAGCTCCAAAAAGTTCTGACTTCTGAGCATTATTCATGTGAACTTTCTACGTCAACCTTTTTCATTACCGACACAAGGTAGTGGGACCCAGAGGCACCACAAAAATTGGACTACCAGTGGGCCTTCAAAGTGCACTATATTGTATTGGGCCGTAAACAGGCTCAAAAAACTTTTTTTTTTTAAAAAGAGTCATTTCAAAAGGGAAAGTGGGACCCAGTGATCATTTGAGCTTAGAGAACTCTTTTACTTTACTCATCATTCATTCATTCTTTGCTTTATCTTCTCCCTCCGATCAAGTGAGGGAAAAAACAATGGATCTACCTGAAGAATGCTGGGAGCTGATCTTTAGATTCATCGACGAAGACGACCACCGATTCCTCGAATCTCTCACCCTCGTATCCACCTCATTCCTCTCCATCACCAACCGCGTTCGCTCCACCTTCACCGTCACCGATCGCACTCTCCCCTCTCTCCATCGCCACCTCCTTCGCTTCCACAACCTCAAGCGAGTCAGGTTCCATGACTTTCACGGAGATATCGACTCCGTCCTCCTCCAACTCTCCCTTTCCTGTTCAGATTTGGAATCGCTCGATATCTCGGGAATGCCCTACTTTCCAGATTTCTCGAAATCGGGGAAGATGATGACCAACGTGAAGGAGTTTAGCTGCTCCGGAGTTATGGAGCTCCGAGAGATCGATCTCGTTTCGATCGGAGTGTGTTTCCCGTCTCTTCAGAGGCTGGACATAAGCTACCCTGCGTCTCTTCCAATCCCCGTCTCTGATTCTGCCATCATCAGCCTCTCTTCGAATCTCAAGAGCCTGTTGACGATCAACGTCTCTGGTAACAATCTCATCACGGATAAGTCTCTGGTCTCTCTGTCCCGGAACTGTGTCCTCTTGAGAGAAATCATCTTCCGTGACTGCGATTTCGTTTCGTCTCGTTGCATCGAGTTCGTTCTGCGTAATTCTCGTTACCTGGAGTCTCTTGCCATCGACGGAATCGGATGGAGGCCGAGGGAGTCTTTCTCCAAGGACGCATTCTTGTTCTCCCGTTGTTTGTCTGAGCTTGATCTATCGGATTCGTTTCTATCAGATGAGTTGCTTCGTTTGATTGCCGACGCCAATCTTCCTCTGAAGAAGCTTGTTCTCTCCGGTTCTCAGTGTCTCACTTTTGATGGGGTCTTGTATTTGCTGACCAAGTACCGGACTTTACTTCACTTGAATCTTGAGGGATTGAGCTTCCTCTCTGATGAGATGATTATGGAACTGGCGGTGTTCCTTGGGAGGTTAACCTTTGTTAACCTAAGTTTCTGTGCCAAGTTAACTGGTGTGTCATTCTTCTACATCATTGAAAGATGTGTTTCCCTCGAGTGTTTAAAAATGGAAGCGACGAATTTTGGAGTGGAAGACGATTCCAAGGAACTGGGTGTCATGTCAAGGATCAAGTCTTTGTACCTATCCGGAAACCACAATTTGAGAGATGAGTGTCTCGTCAAGATATCACGCCATTGTCCTTTTGTAAAAACTCTTGAAGTGGATCATTGTCCTGCCATCACTGGAGATGGGATTCTTGAAGTTTTGAGGAATTGTGGCCAGCTTACATCTTTGGATATAAGCGGATGCACTGCCATAAGGAGCTTTGATGCACTAGACTTTGAGCTTCCAAAGCTGGAGAGTTTACGAGCATGTGGAACTTGGATCGACGACCAAGCCCTGGGTTTGATCACCAAAAGATGTCCAAGGTTGTTGCGTCTTGATCTGAAAGGATGCTTGAACGTGAGATCAAGAGGGATGAAGGAAGTTGTGCAGAGCTGCACACGTTTAAGAGAGATAAACCTTGCAAACTGTCAAGTCGATGATGGAATTTTCATTTGGATGGTTTGTGCTAATCCATCTCTTAGGAAAATTGTGCCGCCTTGTTGGTTTTCTCCAACTAAAAAACTACACAAATTCTTTCTATGCCATGGATGTGTGATCTGCCAAGATCCATAGCAAACCCCCTGCCAATAGAAGAATCTGCAAAATGGTCAAACGGAACATATGTATCTAATTTTTCATGTTTTAAGAAGTTGATTTTTCTTCAAATGTGCAGTCATTATTCTTATGTTTGTCTTTGGATGATGGAAGTAAACCAAAGCCAGAAAAGTCATCATAACAAAAAGTTAAAAACAGAGTCGAAAGTAAAAATACACATGAAAGAAAGTTTGAAGTGGAAGACAAAAAGTTCCCACAATGTTATCAAAATTGTACTTTATTATCAAACTTCTCACAATGTCAGACTCTTTGCCTAAACAGCCTGCAACATTAACTGTAGTAAAACAACTTTCCTCGCCAAAATGATGGATACAAGAGACCCACATCATCTCTTTTGACAAAATGAAGAGAACAAAAAGAGTGTTTACTGTGGGGTCACGATTCATTATGTCCCTTGCATAAAGAAGTTTAAAACTTGTAATCTGGGTTGTCACGAAGTCCGAGCTTTGACAGTGAAAGGCAGTAAGAGTCCCAGTCGGTTCTTCTCATATACTTGAGCAGTTTCTTCCGTCTATGCACCATTGCTATAAGTCCCTTTCTCGAATGCTTATCCTAGATTAGGTTACATAGGATACACGATTAGGTTACTAAAAAAAAGCTGCCCCTACTAGCTTCATAAGAGACGAGGATTGAAAGTTTTTAACCTTTTTATGTAGAACAGAGGATAGATGCTTGATTTTAGTAGTCAGTTGTGCCACTACAAGGAGAAAAAAAAATAGAGACTACTAAAGAATAATGTGACAAAGGAAATAACATCTGATCAACCGATTAGACTAGCCTTGTATAATGTAAAAGCGTCTTTGATAGCTGAAGGTGAACATTGATCAGAACAGATGTTCTTTTGGCAGGATTTAAAATTACCTTGAACACGTGCAGAACCACAATCGGATTCAGACATCTTGAACTCTTCCCTGACCTTTGCAAGCTCGATTTTCATCTTCTCCGCAGATGACATGTTATCCGGGTGGAAATACTGCGTTTGATTTTACACATGTATAACATAACGTTCAATGTCATAACATTTTTAAAAAAAAAAAAAAGTTTGAAGATTCAAAGAACTAAGAAGGAAAAAGAGTTACAGTTTGAACTAGCTCATCTTTCGGAGGCTCGAGCAAATACTTTGGGGTACCATTTAAAACGCTGAAGAAATCCAAGTTCTGAACTGCAAGCAAATCAACCATACAAATCAGTACTATATTAGTAGTTCACAAGTAAGAGATGGACCGATATAGCATTAAAAAATTAACACTTTTGATGCCGCACAGAAGTTCATAAGTACTAGATAGTGAGTTAAATCATAATACACATAACATTCTCCAATTCTGTTATCTTAAAGCAAGTTGATCGTACCAGACTGTATGAGATTTTAACCAAAGCATTCAATATCTAAACAATGCCCACAGGGGAAGGAAGTATAAGTCGTGAGAGAACTTATGAACGTACAGGCTTGTGATTTTCTGGCAAGTTGAATCTCAGACCTGAGATCATCGAAGGCAGTCCCCTTCCTGGTACCCAGGGCTGATGCCTCTTCCACTTGTCTCAACTTAACAAGCCTCTGGTTGAGCTCCTGCAACGAGAACCAACCATGTTCTCTCTTACCCTCCTCAGGTCTGTACTGTCTGAGTATATCCCCGAGTTCTTTAGTGTTGTAGCTCTTGATAAACTCCGATTTCATCTCCTCTGAATCATCATCATCATCTCCCATCTTCTTCCTTTCTTCTAATTCCTCACCAAACACTGAAATGGGCAATCCCTCAAACACGTTTGAACGGACATTGTTTTTAGTCTTCATGATGCTCTGAAGGCTTGATAGATTAGACCATCTGGTGGTCTCTTGATGCGGTCTCATCTGCCTCAAGTTTTGCTTTAGGTTTTCAAAAGTCGAGCCTTTGAAATCTCCGGGCGGCTGCTTTGATGCCACGTTCTGCTTGTACAGATCCTGTAAATCCCTCGCCGGAGGAGCTACTGATCTTCGTCGGAACTCGTTCAGATTCCTCCTGACATCCTGAAAATCTCCGCCGGACGGAGTTTTGGGATCGAATCCGGCGAACTGCCTCCTCCCGTCCTGAGTCTGATGCTGTTGGGGTTGCTGTTTCAAGCTGCTTTTGATGCCACTGAAGTAGGATGATATTTTCAAATCCGATGACTGTTCGCCAGATTCGTTCCCGTCTTGAGGAGATGCGGAGGAGGAGGTTGAGAAGAGATGAATCAGTGATGGATTAGAGTGTAGCCTTTGTTTGCGTCTGGCCAGATGAAGCGCCATTGAATCTGATCTGACGGCTCTGAAATGCTTTGCTTTAGGGTTTTGTGTCCGGAGGACGTTGCTGACGGAGGAGAGAGGTGAAATGAGATGAAAATGATGGACTCACTCCGGTTTATCTATTAACCGAAATTCCTCACGCTATTTTTAATACCGGGTTAGAAGGAACGGTTTATTATGCTTTCGGTAAAACCGTACAAGTAAAGGTCATCATCACTTACGTTAAAGAGAGGTCAGAGACTTGGAAGATTTTTTTATTAGCTAGGTCAGATTTTTTTAGTTAGATTACAATATCAACAGGATAACAACTAACAGGATAACAACGTATTTAGTTTAGACAATATTTTTGGACTATCCGACGACTGAGAGGGAGTTGTATAGTATAAGTTCTTTCAAATATAACATTTCGTTCAGATTCAAATATAGTGAGATTGAAATGATATGCTTCCGTGCTGACAAAACTAATCCAGGTGCTCTCTCATCAGTCATTTGATCTCTACTACTACAGTTCAAACACACGAGGAACAAGAACCTTGCTACAAATGGTCTGTGCCACGCATGTACTTAAATGGGTCCCACGCTTATCAAGAAAAAAGAGAAAATAAAATAATAGTTCCAAAGTATATATCAAAATCCACCCATTAATTTTGCCACAGAGCTTCCTTCCTACTTTTTCGCCACCATCTCTCCCCTCTCTCTCCTCTAAACCTGTTGAAGATTCCAACTATGTCCGCCGAAAACTGGACTCGACTGGCCATGTCTGACGATTCTCTGGTAGCCGACGCACTGCTTCAGCTCCGCCACTCGAGACCCCCACCATCTCCTATCAAGCTGAAATGGAGCGTGCGTCAACGGAGATCATCGAAAAAAGGAGACCAAACGCGAGCTAGCCCCACCAGCCCTTTGACTTGGAGCGGCGCCGCCACGTCTTTCAGCGGCGGTGCTACCACCATGGACGGCCTTGAGGAGTCCAGCGTCGTCGTTAAACCCTCTGAGACCTTTAGATCTAAGGTTTGTCTGATCATTTCACTCTTTTTTTCTTTTGGTTTCGTGCTGTCTGTCACTACTATAATATATCCCTGGTGATGCGGCGTTTCAGTGTTTTCTTTTTCTGCGTTTTTTCTCTTCACGTAATTAAGAGTTTCCTTGTTGTTTGGTCTGGTCTATTACGGGTTAGTCCCTTTGCCTTACACACGACCAGACCTTTTAGTTGTTCACTTGTGGGTATTTTCGTCATTTATGTTCCACGAATCGGCTTTCTCTTGATCATCATGTAGGTACACCGACTTTTTATTGACCGAAATACCCCCACCGTGGACTCAAACATGCCTTTTTCTTTCTTTTCCAAGAAACCAAACCTATCTTTCTCGTTAGTTCCTGTTGTCTTCTTGGAAACACTTCTCGATTTGAGTTTAAAAACTGATAAAATTCGGTGATCTCTACTTTTTTGCTCTTTTTGCATACAAAGAGTCACGTTTCCTACTTTTGGTGCATCCCAGTCATCTCTCTTTCTGCTTTTGTGGAAACCAATAGGCCCTTCACGTCTATGGGAGGTGTTTATGGTCAAAGTCTTAGTCACCGTTGGCCCTCACGTTCATGTTCGTGGAAATGAACTTAGGTTTAGAGTATGAGTTGATTAGGTACGTGTGTGGTATGGTAATAGGGAGGGACAGACGGACAGTTATCATATAGTAACCAAGTATGGACACAGTACCACCGGTCAAAGTTTGTTGTTATGATTGTGGTTCTTGTTGTGATTCGTCCGCCAAGTTTATTTATATCGATGACACTAGTGCTGGGTTTGCGGGTCGACCCGCCCCGACCCGCCCCGACCCGCCCCGCCCCGCTGCGGATCGACTCATTTTTTCGATTCAAAAATTCGACCCGCTTGACCCGCATCTAAAAAATGTAAGACCCGCACCGCCTCGCATAAATTAGCGGGTAACCCGCGGGACCCGCGGGTAATATAAAAAATAATAAAAATAATTATTTTAATTAATATTTTTTAAAAAAATAATATAAATAATATATTTTAATTAAATTTTTAAAAATATTCGTATTTTTATTATTTTTATTATAAAAAACATAGTTTTTACTTAAAAAAATCATATTTTAAAAAGAATTTTTTTTTTTTTTAATTTTGCGGGTTGGCGGGTACCCGCAGTTTAAATTCGGTCGACCCGCACCCGCCCCGCGTTAAAATCACTCGACCCGCACCCGCACCCGCGAACAATTTTTTTCAAATCACTCGATCCGCACCCGCCCCGCGACGGGTCAAACGGGGCGGGGCCCGCGGATAATGAATCAAATTCCCAGCACTAGATGACACTCTCTATTCAGTATTTAGTTAAGCATGACGTGTAAATGTGACGACCAAACACACGCGTTTCTCATAACTCACGCTCCACTCACGTGATTCTTTTTTAAAAAAGAATATCTACTTATTTCATTTTTTCTTCTTCTCTTTTTCCTTTTTGAGGGTTTTATAAGTTGTTGACCAAGAAGATTCTGTATTTTACACACTTTGGAAGTTTGATGCTAACTAGAGTTGATCCGTTTATTTCCACCTTATGGTGCCTATATTGTGTGTGGTCTTGAATGGTAGGTGTGTAGTCTTGAATGTTAGGTGTGTGGGTTTCTTTATATATAAACAAAACAAATTTGTTTTTATGGTATAATTTTGGTGTGATGGTTAATTGAATATTGATTTTTGAGCTGCCTTTTATCTGGTGGTGTCGTAAGCCGTAAGCCATAATCTGAATTTTGGGTTTGGTTGTCCAGGTTTTTCAAACGAGTGCAATAACAAGAACAACTCTGTTTAAGAGATCAAGGAAGAAAAAGGTAAAAGCCGAAAAGCCTGTCCCTTTATTTACTAGCACTGTTGTTAAAAGGACAATATATACTAGTTTTAGCCCTGACATCGGTGCAACTCGAGCCAGGATCATCAATGGCTTGTTTGAAATCTGTTTAGACATGTGGTCTTAAGCTCTGCTGATGAATCTTATCCTTATAAATTTGGACGGATATCATTACGTATTAACTGTTTTTCTCTTACATCGTTGTGGGCAGACTTTGGCTGAGCTTAAAGATGAGGAAGTCATGCTCCTGAAGGAAAGTAAAGGCCTCAAAAATGTACACACATCCTTTTGACCTTCTTCTTTATGTCTCTACATATTAGGTCTGTGTGCTAAATGCTAATCTTAGAATTGGTTTTTCTTTTTTTCTCGAATCAGGAATTAGCAAGTATGCGTGATTTGGTGGAGCAGCAAAGAGTAAGAAACAATTCTCTTAAGAAGATGAAGGTGAGCCTATATCTGTCTCTCACTGGAGTCTGGACAATCACCATTTTTTTCTTGCTCTCTAGACATTCACTACTTATCAACATGTAACTGATCAAGTTAAATCATGTGTCGTATGTATGCAGGCTGAATCACAATCTGCCTTGTCCTGCAAACGCGCTTTGGAACAAAGTTCCTCCTTCTTGCTCCCTGACCTAAACATGCCACTAGAAACCGACACGAGCCCTGAAGTTATTTGCTGAACGACGAGCCATAAGCAGATTATTCTTTTGTTTTTCCCCATCACACACCCAAATAACTATACCACCACCTTTCACAAACATCCTTTTTTAACAGTTACTATATGAAGAAAGATAGATTATTCCTGTATATTCTCATCATTTGGCCATTTCCCGTGGCCGCTGTAGAAGATTAGGCCTCAAGGGGAGAGGAGATTCGAGCTTATGTATCTTGACATATCTTCTTCTTCTCTAGCCAGTAGTATGTTTTTTTTTTTTTGCTCTGCCAAGTGATTCTTATCTTCTCACATGAATCTACATAGATGTACACTTTTCTATTACTATGGTAAGATAAATTGCAAAGATCACAGCACCTTTCTATCAATGTAACTTCCAAAACGTTTTTTTTTGAACTTTGTAATTTGATTAATGGATTATACTAATGTAAAATGATGATTCTCTCTACAGTCTCCAAAATTTCCTGGTGCTAATTTGAGGTTGAGAGTAAATTACTAAGTATCAGTCCTAAATTGTAATTTTGAAAAAGATAGACCACCAGTTGCTTAAAAAAAAGCTAAAGCCCTAGAGTTCAGTTCAGTTTCAGCTTCACCGTTCTCTAAGACTATCCTTCTCCGACCAAAAGGGAAAAAAACACACGAAATGGCGTCTCTTGGCCAAATCACCCTCCCGCGGCCGCCGTTGTTTGAGATGAGTCTCCTACGCCGTCGATTTGATCTACCGATCAAAACACAACGAATCGGATTCAACGGCCGGATTGCGAGCGTATTGACTAAAGCGGGAGAACAAGCGCAGGTCTCAGTAAAAGCGAGCGTGAGCCAGAAGGTGATTGAAGAGGAGGCGAAAGTTCTGGTGGGTACATACGCGCGTGCTCCGGTGGTGCTCTCGAGTGGTAAAGGTTGTAACTTGTACGACGCAGAAGGGAAAGAGTATCTGGACTGTGCATCTGGAATAGCTGTTAATGCTCTGGGCCATGGAGATCCTGATTGGCTTCAAGCCGTCACCGACCAAGCTGGCGTTCTTGCCCATGTCAGCAATGTCTATTACACCATTCCTCAGGTATTAATTACTCGTGACTGCGAAATGATCTGTCTTTTTTTTTTTGGCAAAAGCTTGAAACTTCTGATTTGATCCTCTCTCTATGTGATTGCGCTATGAGCTTTTTGTTTATGGTTACTATCTTCTGCTACTCTCACTAGGATTTTGTCGTTGAGATGGTTTGACGAGCTTTAGTGTTACAGGAAGGATTTTTTAAGGATAGAGGACTAGTCCCTTTTGGTATAGTTTAGTGTCTGCATCTCTTATGGCATTCTTAATCTTTGTGTATACATTAAAGCTCATAATGTTTTAACTTCTCTGCAGATAGAACTAGCAAAGCGCCTTGTGGCAAGTTCTTTTGCAGACCGTGTATTCTTCTGTAACTCTGGAACTGAAGCCAACGAAGCAGCCATCAAGTTTTCTAGAAAGTTCCAGAGATTCACCCATCCTCAAGACAAGGAAGTCGCCACAGGCTTCATCGCCTTTACGAATAGTTTCCATGGTAGAACCTTAGGAGCTCTTGCCTTGACAAGCAAAGAACAGTACAGAGCTCCTTTCGAGCCCATCATGCCTGGCGTCACATTCTTGGAGTACGGTAACATTCAAGCCGCTACTGATCTTATCCGCTCTGGTAAAATAGCTGCGGTGTTTGTGGAGCCTATTCAAGGAGAAGGCGGTGTTTACTCTGCTACAAAAGAGTTTCTCCAGTCTCTTCGCTCTGCTTGTGATGCTTCAGGATCTCTTCTAGTCTTCGATGAGGTTCAGTGTGGTCTGGGTCGGACTGGTAACCTTTGGGCATATGAAGCATTCGGTGTAACACCTGATATAATGACGGTTGCAAAGCCTTTAGCCGGTGGGTTACCAATTGGAGCGGTGCTTGTGACTGAAAAGGTTGCTGAGACCATCAAATATGGAGATCATGGTAGCACATTTGCAGGGAACCCTCTTGTTTGCAGTGCAGCCATCGCTGTTGTTGATAAAGTATCTAAGCCCTCTTTCTTGTCAAGTGTCACGAGCAAAGGTCTATACTTCAAGGAACTGTTGGTGAAGAAATTAGGAGGGAACTCGCACGTGAAGGAAGTGAGAGGAGAAGGGCTTATCATAGGAGTGGAGCTGGATGTGCCAGCGAGTCCACTTGTGGATGCTTCCCGTGATTCAGGTCTTCTGATCCTGACGGCAGGGAAAGGGAACGTCGTCAGGATTGTTCCACCGTTGATTATATCGGAAGAGGAGATAGAACGTGCTGTTGAGATTATGTTCCAAAATTTAACTGCTCTTGGTTGAAGCCTTAAAGGTTGAGGAGCTAGAGAGCACAAGAGCAAATTGTTTATCGACTTTGATGTGTCTTTTTAAAAATCTTTACTTGTGTCTTGATTTAAGCTCAAGTGTACTATTGCCTGTTTGTAAAACTTTCAATGTGATCAAATATGTCCCGCTAGTAACATACCATCAGATATTGTGGCTTATGAAACTGGTACTCTCTTTGCGTACAAACACTTATTCAAAGTTATACAGATAGTTAAACAGAAGTATGAACATGGGAGTCCACTACTGACTTCAGAACCTCCTCTCCCATCTCCTTGCAACCCACCAGTTTCTGTTTCGAAAAGATGAACAACATAAGTATTGTTTACTATTGCCTGCTCGTAAGCTTTTCAAACGCCAACTCTGAAAGAACAGGAAAGATTGTAATAAGAATGGTTCAAGAGAATTACAGTTCCAGCGGAGTAGATGTCTCCTGTTCTGAATCCTTTGTTCAGAGCACCCAAGACCGCGTCTTCAATTCTCTTAGCTGCCTTTTCTTCTCCAAGTCCGTATTTGAGAAGCATTGCAGCGCTGAGGATCGTTGCCAGCGGGTTTGCTTTATCCTGAAGTTTTTTTTTAAAAAAAAATTTGCTCTTCATTTTTGGTATATGTTTTGATATTTGGGAAGAAAAAGCTTTGTTTGTTTGAAGAATAGAGGTAAGACCTGTCCAGCAATATCAGGTGCAGAACCATGTATTGGTTCAAAGAGTCCAGGTCCCTGTAATAAACAGCACAGGTCTTTGTTCAGACGTGATCATATTGCATCACGCTTAAAGATTAAAATACTTCAGTTCATACCGAATCGCTGAGACTAGCAGAGGGAAGCATGCCGATGCTCCCTGTGATCATTGAAGCTTCATCGGATAATATATCACCAAAAATGTTGTTTGTGACAATGGTGTCAAACTGCATTTTAAGAAACGATCAAACAATTGTTAGGACCAACAAAGCTCCCACATCAAGGCGCTGACTAGGCAAATATATAAGTGTACCTGTTTAGGGTCACGAACAAGCTGCATTGCAGCATTGTCAACATACATATGTGACAGCTCAACATCAGGATATTCAGAGGCTAATGCTGTTACTCGTCTCCTCCATAAAATCGAGGCCTGCATAAGAGAAAATTTGCATAAAAATATGTGTTTTCTGAAAGAAATAGGAGCGAGGATTTTTTGAGAAGAAAATGCAATTTATAAAGCATACTTCCAAAACATTAGCTTTGTCAACAGAACACAGCTTGCCACGCCGTTTCCTAGCAGTTTCGAAGGCAACACGAGCAATTCTATCAATCTGTGGACCATAAAAAAAAATATGATTTATTACATCCAGTTCGTAGTACTTAGCAAAGAGATAAGAATAGAGTACCTCGTGAGCAGCATAGACCTCGGTATTAAACCCAACTTCGTCGCCATTTTCATTAGTCTTAATGCCCCTTGGCACTCCAAAGTAAATACCTGTTTCCAGGACACATCATCACACACTGTAAAAGATACTGTACCACCAGGGAACGGGAGAGAGACAAGAATATAAGATCAGTCTCAATCAAGTTACTTAGACATACCCCCGGTAAGCTCCCTAACAACCATTAGATCAACACCTTCTGCAACCTCTCTCTTCAAGGTCGAAGCATCCACTAACTGAAAGATAAATTGAGTTTGGAAACGAAACTACAAGCTACCAAGAAATCCTGAGATTAAGAAGAAGGGTAACCTGTGGAAGAACAGTAGCAGGTCTGAGATTAGCAAAGACTTTAAGAGCGGCACGAAGTTGAAGTAACCCAGTCTCAGGCTTCATATGTTTATCATTCATATCCCATTTGTACCTGAAATCATACCAGCAACATTGTATTTTCCAATCAAGAATAAGCACACAGAATCTAACAAGAGAGTAGAGCCAACGTGCGTACCCTCCAATGGCTCCAAGAAGCACAGCATCTGATTCTTTAGCAGCGGAGACGGTCTCCTCAGGCAAAGGCACTCCGACCAAATCCAAAGCAGCGCCTCCTACAGGCATCTCCCGGAAGCTAAATTCCACTCCTGATCACACACACAATCGTCTAAATCCCAATAAAACCCACTCATAACATGTGTAAACAAAACAGCAGTAACATTAGAAGAGTGGGAGGAACCTTCCAAGGATCCAGCTTGGTGAAGCACATTCTTAGCAATGGAGACGACCTCCGGACCAATGCCGTCGCCGGGAAGGAGAGTGATGTTGTAACTCTTTTTCCCGGGGGAAGCAGCAGCACATCTTACTCTAAAGGGTGCGGGAGAAGATCGTTTGGTTAAAGCTCTGAACGTAACCGGAAACTTGACCGGACGGATATTCTTCTGCAGAGCCGCCGCCATTTCAGGTGATAAACACAAGGATTCGTCGTTTCGGATTTTTTTGAAACTGTGGTAGGTACAGACAGTGATATGATATTACACTTAAAGACTTTAGTTAGTATGTCTTTGCATTCATCGCTCCTTCCTTTTGTACATTATTGTTTTTCATAATCGATCCCACACTTCTTCATATTTGTGATGAAATGCCAATATTCCCAAAGAAGTGGGTCATATATGGGCCTACAAACCAGCCCAATTAATCGGAATAGCAGTCCAATAATAGGTAATCGGGTCAAAATCCCAAGTGCGGACATACCCAATCGAATACGGGTAATCGGACCTATCTGAGAAGCTGGTAAACCAAGAAAAGGAAAAAAGTTTCTTAGCTACACGACGTTTACACTAATATGGTGGAAACCATCCGATGTATTAGAATGTGTCAATAACTACACGAAATTTATGTTAATACATGACACATGTACGAAGTTTATGTTAATATGGTGCCAACATCACAGTCGGGTTAAATTGATCTAAATTTAAGTTAATGGGGTCAATGCGTAATTTATCAAACTTAATAAATTTAATGATTTTTTTTCAAAAAATGATTTATTAAGATTAATAAACCTAATTGATTTTATTAATGAACTTAATAAACTTAATAATTTATTGAGTTTAATAAACTTAATAAACTTATTAAGTTTATTAAACTCAATAAATTATTAAGTTTATTAAGTTCATTAATAAAATCAATTAGGTTTATTAATCTTAATAAATCATTTATAAGTTTATTAAGTTCATTAATAAAATCAATTAGGTTTATTAATCTTAATAAATCATTTTTTGAAAAAAAATCATTAAATTTATTAAGTTTGATAAATTACGCATTGACCCCATTAACTTAAATTTAGATCAATTTAACCCGACTGTGATGTTGGCACCATATTAACATAAACTTCGTACATGTGTCATGTATTAACATAAATTTCGTGTAGTTATTGACACATTCTAATACATCGGATGGTTTCCACCATATTAGTGTAAACGTCGTGTAGCTAAGAAACTTTTTTCCAAAAGAAAATCTCCCGGACAAACCAACCCTAATTTAGAACGCTGCTTAGAGCGGCGGAGAGAAATGCTCTTGTCGTCTATATATCTGCGGCGAATCAATCGCCTTCGGATCGTTTTTCCACCCTCCGTTCGGCTTCTATCCGTAAAACCAGTTTCGGACCAGAACCTCCAATGTCAGGTGGATGAGTCAAGTTACGATCAGAAAACAGTATGCGAAGCCATCGCATGCTACAGCAACGACTGGCAAAAGGCGCTGGAGTTTTTCAACTGGGTCGAGAAGGAATCCGGATTCAAACACACCACCGAGACTTTCAACCGTATGATCGATGTCCTCGGTAAGTACTTCGAGTTCGATGCTTCCTGGGCTCTGGTCAACCGGATGAAGGACAACCCGGGTTCGATTCCCAATCACGTCACTTTCCGTATCATCTTTAAGCGATACGTCACGGCGCATCTCGTTCAAGAGGCTCTCGATACTTACGATAGATTAGATGATTTCAATTTGAGAGACGAGACGTCTTTTTATAATCTGGTTGATGCGCTTTGCGAGCATAAGCATGTGGTTGAAGCAGAGGAGCTCTGTTTCGGGAAGAGTAATGGTTTTAGAGTGAGTAATAATACTAAGATTCATAACTTGATTCTTCGTGGGTGGTCTAAGTTGGGATGGTGGGGTAAGTGTAAGGAGTATTGGGAGAAGATGGATCACGAAGGTGTTTCCAAGGATCTGTTTTCGTATTCTATTTACATGGATATAATGTGCAAGAGTGGTAAGCCGTGGAAAGCTGTCAACTTGTATAAGGAAATGAAGAGGAAGAGGATAAAGCTAGATGTTGTTGCGTATAACACTGTGATTCGCGCCATTGGAGCATCGCAAGGTGTTGACTTTGGTGTTAGAGTGTTTCGGGAGATGAAGGAAAGAGGTTGTGAACCTAACGTTGCGACTCATAACACGGTCATTAAGCTTTTGTGTGAAGAAGGGAGGGTGAAGGATGCGTATGGGATGCTTAACGAGATGCGTAAGAGAGGTTGTCAGCCAGATTCGATTACTTATATGTGTTTCTTCGCCCGTATGGAGAAACCAAGTGAGATCCTGAGTCTGTTTGGTAGGATGATAAGGAGTGGGGTTAGGCCCAGGATGGATACTTATGTGATGCTTATGAGGAAGTTTGAGAGATGGGGGTTTCTTCAGCCGGTTTTGCATGTGTGGAAGACGATGAAGGAGTCTGGGGATACTCCTGATTCAGCTGCTTATAACGCTATGATCGATGCTTTGATTCAGAAAGGGATGTTGGAGATGGCTAAGGAGTATGAAGATGAAATGGTTGAAAGAGGGCTGTCTCCAAGGAGAAGGCCTGAGTTGGTAGAAATGTCACTAGAAGAGAAGCTAGTTTGTAGATAATACAAAAAGTCCATTGAGGAGACTGTTTGGTTCAGAACAGACAAACAAGTCAATGAAGCGACACAAGGAGCCTGTCTTTGGTATCAAGAAGCTTCCTTTGGTTGCAGGAATCTCCCAAAGGTAATATCTGTTATTGCCTACATTTGCACTTATTTGATTGAGGAATCTGGTGTCACTTGTGATAATCGATTCCTTTTGAAGCTTGAAAGAGGGATGGATCAAGTGTGTTGAAACCGTGACAGCCCGAGTATTGAGCAAGTAAAACCTCTTGGTCGAGATTTAGTATAATCATGCAATAGTCATTTCTAAATTTGTTTCAAAATAGTTGCCTTTGTTGTATTTGAACTAAATAATGATGAGATGATATTTTGGTAAGGATATGGAAACAATATGATTTTTTTATCTTCGATGTAAACATAAAATCATGAAGTCAATCTTCGAACGACATTAATGCAATTTTCCGTTCCAAAAACGATTGTGGAAAATAATAGATTTACTTGTATCATTTTCAAAATTTTAATTTATTGTGTGATTTAGTTTACAGGGTAGACTGCTGATTCATCAGATTCTTTACTAATGGATATAGCTGGGGAAGGCGAACCGCGTGAGATTTTCATTTTGAGGGAATATTTTAGATGACAGCCAATGAGACCTTAACGAGTTTTTTTTTTTTTTTTTTGGGTAGCATGGGAGTAATCAATATAGGAAAAAGAATAACTGAGGATGGAGAAAATTATGGAAACATAAAGAAATTCCTAAATAAGGGAGAATATTAGATAATAAGCTATCTTTTCATCTTCTTTTCTCCTCGGTTTCCTGGAGACATTAAAAGAGAGAACATAAACCCTTTCATTAGAGTTTTCATAATTTTTGAAACGTAACCAAAAAAAAAAAAGAGAGAGAGGATAATATGCTTTGCAGCGCAACGCCGACGTTTCATGATAGCCGGCGTCTCCTTGTTATAGGCGTTGCGATCCTGGTCTCTTCCAGTTTGCTTTCTTTATCTCATGGAGTTTCCTCTTCTTGTCATAATCATCCATCCTCAACCTCATTTCAAGGTTCTTCTTCATATTCTCCTTTTTTTTTCATAAGTTTTGATGTTTTCTATATTAAAAAATATCTGATTTTATACGTTTTTTCATTATGAAGGCTTGAGGAGGAAAATTCTGGAAGGAGGAAATGGGACATTGGTGCTAGCGGCGGAGAGAACACGGCGGCCTGATCCTCTCAACAATTTCAATATATATACCGATGGTTGGAACGTTACCAATTCTCATTACGTCGCTGTGAGTCCTCTCTACCCATTTTACCGATGGTTGTAACGTCAAATTCAAACCAATGCATGTGTCTTTAGGAATTAGGAACAGCCCTTAGTTTTGTTTCCTTCCAACTTAGATGCGTTTAGGCTGTGCATTTAGGTTTTGTTGTAAATCATGTAACAAGAGATGGTATCTAGCCAAAAGTACCTGTAACAAACTGCGTTTAGAGCCATTAATAAGCTCGTTTCAGGACAATTCATGTAGTAACTGATATATAAGAAAACGTGTGTGATGTTGTTCTCTTTCAGTCTGTTGGATTCACTGCTGTTCCATTCATAGTAATAGCAATCGTGTGGTTCGTATTTCTCGGACTCTTCCTCATCTGCACATGCCTCTGTTGCTGTTGTTGCGGTTGCGGCCGCCGGAACTACGGTTACTCTCCCGTCTGCTACACTCTTTCTCTCATCCTCCTCCTCCTCTTCACCGTCGCCGCCGTGTAAACTTCCTCTTCCTTCACAATATAATGCATCGAACCAATTTAATTAGTAATTGTTTCAGTTCTTGACTAAAAAATTCGAAACGATGTTTTATATCTTCAGGATTGGGTCTACGATGTTGTACACTGGGCAAAAAGAGTTTTACGGTAGCGTGGAGAAAACGTTTATGTACATTGTGACTCAAGCAACTAGTGTTTTGGGTAAGCTAACGAGCTTGTGGGACTCTATTCAATCTGCTAAAGACATTCAGCTCGATGGACATAACCTCTTTCCTCCTCAGTTTAGAGGTAACATTGATCATTTCAACAACATGATCAAGATGTCTAACATCACTTATCCCGACCGTGTCGCTAATCAGACAATCGGTTATCTCACCGGAGCACTAAACCCTGTGTAAGCATTAGTTAGCCACCTGACTTGCGTCACAAGTTATTAATAAATAGAATGCTCTGATTATTTATTTGACTCCATTCCTTTTCTCTAATGTTCTTCAGGAGATTAGTGTTAAATGTGATCGCCGGTGTTATGCTCGCAGTCGCATTTCTCGGACTCTGTAAGTACTAAAATTATAACATTTTTTATTATGATTTTGCCTCTGTATAACATGGTTTTCATTCTGAACAGTGTTTTCCTTCTGTGGACTACGAGTTCTTGTCTACCTGTGAGTTCTATACTTTTTCTATACAGTCGATATGTTGTATTCTATCATATCCAAATTAAATGGTTATAATTGATGTTTAATCCTCAGCTTAGTAATCCTGGGTTGGATTCTCGTCACAGCAACGATCCTTCTAAGCGCAGTCTTCCTCGTCTTCCACAAGTAATGACATTGATCATCATCACTTGATCTAATTCAAGGTTGCAAGTTTGATTCTCTTTTATTTTATCAAACTAAAGTTGTAAAATATAAACAGTGTGGTTGCGGACACGTGTACGGCTATGGACCAATGGGTGCATGATCCAGCGGCAGAATCGGCCTTGAGCCAGCTTCTTCCATGTTTAGACGCTAAAACCATTGGAGATACATTGGATATAACCAAGACGATGACTTCTACGGCCGTTGACATGACTAATGCGTACACTGTCAATGTCAGTAACCATGAGTTCCCACCTAATGTCCCTTTCTACCATAACCAGTCTGGTCCGCTCGTTCCTCTGCTCTGTAACCCGCTCGATGAACATCGCAATCCACGTCCTTGTGCTCCTAACGAAATCCTCCTCGCTAATGCTTCTGAGGTATACATATACATATATATAACCAACCTTTTCTTTTTTGAAACATAAATGGTATACATGGGATTTATATGTCATATGTATAGTAACATTACAAGCTGAGTAAACATATCTTGATTAGAACATAAACTCTACTAAAACAAACGTTTGTGTTTTTTTTGTTAAATAGATCTACAAAGGCTTTGTGTGCCAAGTGAACGCAGAAGGGGTCTGCATAACACAGGGTAGGTTAACTCCAGCTTCATACGACCAGATGATGGGTGCGATCAAAGTGGGGTTCACGTTGGACCATTACGGCCCGTTCTTGGCTAGTATTGCTGATTGTTCCTTCGTTCGAGACACCTTCAGAGACATAACCACCAAGAACTGCCCTGGACTCACCATCACCAGCCAGTGGATCTACGCAGGACTCGCATCACTCTCTGGTGCAGTCATGTTCTCGCTCATCTTTTGGATGATTTTCGTTAGAGAAAGACGTCACCGGTCTCATACCAAGAAGTCTATGGTCCAGATGAATAAGATTTAATCATGGCAGACAGGACACCATTAATTGAATGAGTGAGACTGTGGAAGGATAAACGTTGTTTAAGTTTTTTTGTTAGTTTTTGGTTGAAAACATTAGTGATTTGTTGGAGAATAATTTTTTTTTTTTTTTTTGCTTAAATTTGAAAGAAAAAAGAGTTTTAGAAACAAATTCGTGTAATCTCGGATAACCTCACTCTATATATAATACTAATCAGTTGTTCTTGTAGAATTTCTACATGTAATAAATCTAACAACATACGCTGAACCATCTATGGTCATGTGAATAGAGCAACCATTTAATGACTGTGACACTGAAATGTTGTAGCCACAAATTATAAATGTAAGCAGTACGTGTTTGATGAGGCCGGTGCAGAATCGACGTGTTCCTGCCATTTGAATTATCAAATTATTATTTTTTCATCGTAATTGAAACAGGTAAGATTTGTGCGCATCCTCTTTGATCTGTATGTTTTTGACTCTATGCATTGCCTCCGTTTATTAAAGACAAAAAAATGCTGTGTAAATCTTGATCCGAGGAGGTACTTATATAACTAAGCATATAATATACATAATTAAGTGAGTGTTCCAAAAAGTACATAATTAATTAAAATATAAAAATGGTAAGTGATTGAGAGAGATGGGATCGTTAAAGAACAAAGCCAAAGTCATGCCTCGAATCACGCTGGAGTGGACGAATCATACTCAAATGAACTCACGTGTTGAGCACAAAACCTTTAGCATGACAACAAATGATTCCGTTTTGCTTTATGTATAATAGTATAATCAAATAAAATCAGACTAAGCAAAATATCCTACGTTTCCCGGAGTATATTCGTATAAATAAGTTTTGGAACAATTAATAAAAAAAGAAAGTGTTGTACATATTGTCGACCCACCCACCTACTTACATTTTCTTTAACAAGATTAGTTTGGAAACTACAGTAAAAACCTCTCAAGAATAATGACATTTGTTAAAAAGAAAGAATATACACAAAACATACTTAATTCATTAAATAAATATGTTTAACAGAGTCATTGCTGATGACGGAAGATTAGAATTATTTAACTTTATATATATAAATAGAGAGAGCCTGGAAAGAAAGACAAACAAGACAGACCAAACTCAACTTTAAAGAGTTGTGCCGGTGCATGTTACTTTTATCAAAAAAGCTAAATCGAAGAGACTTAGTGATCGGTCGGGAGAGAGATGCCGAATCTAGTGGAGAAAACGGGAAGCCGACCACCGTGGGTGGGGTTAGCAGCCGCCGCTTGGGTTCAGATAGCTGCTGGAACCAGTTCGACGTTCCCGCTTTACTCCGCCGCTCTCAAATCGGTCCTCGGGTTTAACCAGCAACAGATCACGATCCTCGGCGTCGCTTGTGATCTAGGTGAAAACTTGGGGCTGCTTCCAGGTTACGGAAGCAACAAGCTTCCTCCGTGGGCGATGCTCCTCATCGGATCTACCTCCTGTTTCCTCGGTTACAGCGTTCTCTGGAGCTCCGTTAACCAAATCATCCACGGCTTGCCTTTCTGGCTGGTAACTCCCTTCTACGTGGATCATTATATCTATTGTTTGTTTGATCATTTGAACTCACTAAGACTAGTTTGTGATGTTGACAGCTATTCATTGCTCTGTTTTTCGGGACCAATAGTAGCTCATGGTTCGGCACAGCGTCTCTTGTGACCAATATGAGGAACTTTCCTATGAGCCGAGGCCCTGTTGCTGGACTCATTAAAGGCTACATTGGTCTCAGTGGCGCAGCATTCACTGTGATATTCAGCGTCTTGCTTCACCATTCGTCTACGAATCTGCTCTTCTTTCTTATGGTTGGCGTTCCCCTTTTATGCTTATCTCTCATGTACTTCGTCCGCCCCTGTGTTCCTGCTACCAACGATGACCCTTCTGAGCCTGTTTACTTCGCTTTTCTCCTCGGCTCTAGTATCCTTCTCGCTGCTTATCTTGTTATGACCACTGTACTTAACGAGGTGTTTTCGCTTTCGAGCGTCCTCAAATATGTTCTTCTGGCTGGCACGGTCTTGTTCTTGATGGCTCCTCTTGCAATCCCCATCAAGATGACGCTTTTCCGTTCAAATGCCAAGAGCTCTCTTGCAGACAATCTAGCGAAAGAGGAAGGTGAGAAAGAACCACTGCTGATACCTTCTACATCAGCTTCAAACCTGGGAACTCTCTTCGAAGGAGAAGGAGATGGAGATGGTGCCTCGGAGATGGAAATACTTTTGGCTGAAGGAGAAGGTGCGGTTAAGAAGAAGAGGAAGCCAAGGAGAGGAGAGGACTTCAAGGTTCGCCAAGTCTTTGCCAAGGCGGATTTCTGGCTCCTTTGGTTTGCTTACTTCCTAGGCATGGGTTCAGGCATCACTGTCTCAAACAACTTGGCTCAGATCGGTTTTGCTTTTGGTATCAAAGGCACTACAATACTGCTCTGCCTCTTTAGCTTCTTCAACTTCTGTGGCCGTCTTGCTTCAGGTGCCATCTCTGAGCACTTTGTCAGGTCAAAAGCGCTTCCAAGAACGCTATGGATGGGAGCAGCGCAGCTGGTTATGATGTTCACGTTCCTGCTCTTCTCCATGGCCATTGACGGCACCATTTACGTGGCGACAGCTCTTGTAGGGATAGGCATGGGGTTTCAGTACTTGTCAATCTCCACCATCTCAGAGCTCTTTGGTCTTAAAAATTTTGGAATCAACTTCAACTTCATACTCTTGGGCAACCCGACAGGTGCGGCCATTTTCTCGGCGCTTATGGCAGGACATATATACGACAGGGAAGCGACTAAGCAAGGGAGTTCTACCTGCATTGGTCCTGATTGCTACAGGGTAACGTTCTTGGTTCTAGCAGGTCTTTGTGGACTTGGAACTCTACTCTCTGTTATTTTGACTGTGAGAATTAGGCCGGTTTATCAAGCTCTCTATGCCTCTGGCTCTTTCCGGTTGCAGCCGCAGTCAAATGGTCACTGATTCTGCCATGGGAATTGCAAGAGAGACTGTTGAGAGTAAGAGATGATACAGTCAATAGATATGCTATGTCTATTTTTCATCTTATAAAGTTCCTATTGTATCTTGCCGGCATTTTTTTTTGAGGTGTGTGTATCCTAAAGATTTGTAAAACTTTTGTTATTCAGCTGTGATGGGTGACTCAACCGGCCAGAGAACCGGTTGGAATAACCTTTTTGTAATTGGCTTCTTTTACCATTGTAACATTGTTTGTAATGTTGTTTTGTATTTTTGTTTGATGTTTGTATCACAATTCTTGATCGCCACAGTTGAGAAAAAAAAACACGAGAGGTAATAAAGATCATGTTTGCTGAATCTTTTCCATACTTGTCAAGAGTCAAGACAGGTAACACAAAAAAAAAGGCAGAGAAATGTTGGTTACATGAACACAAAGCTAAGTCCTCTGTTTTTCAATGTCTACAAAAAAAGATAGCACCCGGAACAAACAAAAAACTTGGGAAAGAAGAAAGCCCAAACTAATAGTACACATCAAATAACATGGTGGAAGAACCCTAAAAATCATCATACATAATCTATCTGATTTCAAGTAGGTCTGAGATTCTGAAACATAGTATCCCACTTAATAGTAACCTCTGGTACATTTCCCCGCTTAGGATAGGTGTTTCAATCGTTCATTCCAAGTAAATTCTTTCTTTTCTTTCATTCTGTGTTACTACATGGAGAGGAGAGAGACTTGATAACAACCACCTCTAGTATTATGTGCCACTGTTATCTGTTATCCAGGTTCATAGATTATATGGGAAAATAATAATTTACTAGGAATTTTCCTGATATGCAGAAAAATTAATTTTAAATATTATATTTTTATTTTATAAGAAAATTTTACTTTACATTTGGATTTATTTTCAAATTTTAACTTTAAAGTTTTGAAAGAAATGAAAATGTATTTTCCTAGCCTTATTTTTTTATCTGGTTTAACTATTTCAATTTGATTTTATTTAAACTTTAATAAATTTTAAATTACATTTTATAAAAATAATTTTTAGTTATATTGTATTATATCTTATTTAAAGATTTTTATTTTATATCTCTCTCATCATATAGTTTTAAATAAATAAAAATATATATGTATATAAAAATTTAAATATAAAAATTTTAATAAATTTTTAATTTTGTTTATTTAGGAATATGTTAACAATTAACATGATGAACAAATAAATTTTAATCATTTAACTATCAAAAAATATTTGATTAATGTTGATTTAGTTTTGTATTTGTTATGGATACTTAAAATTAATTTTGGTAATATGTATATATTTATCAAAATATAATATATAAGTTGATGTGAAAACTGTATATGTAGTTATATTTAGCTTATTTTTATTAGTGTAATAAAAATATGTATATATAATAGTGATATATGAGTTATTAATATATTTTCATAATTTTGTCAAAAATAAATATTTATATAGAAAATTTACAACTGTAATGATATATCAATTAATAGTTATTGCAATATTTTAAACATCTTACCAAAAATATAAGTGTTTATAAAAAATGTACACGTCACTTTTAAGTTAATGTCATAATTTTGTAATACATGTTTTGCTAAATTTGAATGTGGTGATTTGAAAACAATATCAAACATTTTGTAAAACAGTTTAAATTAGGAATTATTTAATTTAAATTTATGATAAATAAAACAATATATATGAGCTTTGATCCGTGCCTAGGACACAGTAACACGCGCGTAGAGAGAGGAAAACCCTAACTTTTTTTCAATAGCGGCCCCGAGTTGGAAGGATGCTGAGGATTTGCGATCTTCCCCAGGAATTGGTTGTGGAGATATTCAAGAGGGTTCCGATAACATCACTGAAGGCGGTTCGATCTACTTGCAAAACATGGAACGCTATAACCAAAAACTGCCTTGTTTTGGGTAAAGAAGCGAGGCATCAGTTTCTGGCGATGAATAACAAGGTCTACTCTCTGAGGTACCATCTCCAAGAAGAAGATTTGGTTGTTGATGTATCGGTGAAGCAGGTAGATTTGCTTAATCAGTTGGAGATATGTGGTATGGTATATCAGTGCGATGGGTTGGTGTTATGCGTGGCTAAGGACCTTTCGAAGCTGGTGGTGTGGAACCCTTACCTGTGCCAAACAAGGTGGATCGTACCGAGGCTAGGAGAAAACTTCAAGAGGCAAGACGTTTACGCCATCGGATACTCAGAGGACGGCAAGAAGCGCGACCACAAAATCCTGAGGTTTGTGGATGAGTACATTGTCTCTGGATCATCAGTAACTGTTTTCAGCTGCGAAATCTATGAAATGAGCTCTGATTCATGGAGGTTCCTCAAGGTGAAGCCCGAGTGGGAGATAGATGTGCATGAGCGAGGCGTGTCTGTCAACGGAAACACCTACTTTTTTGCTCACCAGAAACATGATGAGATAGAGCCTGACTTTGACGGAACGATCTCAGAGGTTGAAGATTTCTTGCTCTGTTTTGACTTTACCAAAGAGAGGTTTGGACCACGCCTCCCTCTTCCTTTTCACTCTTACAATGAAGACACTGTCACCCTCTCAAGCTTCCTTAGAAGAGAGAGCAGCTTGCGGTCCTGTTTGGTGCTTGTGAATCAGGCTTTTTTGAGATTTGGGTTACCCTTACGGTTAAGCCCAAATATGCGTCCTGGAGCAAGTTTTTGCTAGTGGAAACGGGGCCTCCTTTAAATTTTATGTTTAACACATATGTTGGTGCCAGCTTCTTTGTTGATGAGGAAAACCATGTTGCTGTGGTGTGTGAACTAGACGGACATATGTCCATCACGACTCTTCCTCCCACTCAACACACTGCATTTGTGTTTGGAAAAGCCGGCTACATCAAATCTGTTAATCTCGGACAAGGTACCAAACTCCAACACCTTTCCCTATATTCCGGAAAGCCCTTTGAAGCTATTCTTCCACCACTCGTTTGCTCTTCCACTTACCGTCCAAGTCTAGTCCAAGTCAAGCAACCCCTTCAAGCAACACATGTTTGCTCATGGTAAGTTTATTATTAAGTTTTTCTGCTTTGAACTGCAAAAGACACTGTTGTGATTTGCATTTCTCGTTTTCATGGTGTTTTGACTTTCCGTTCCGTGTTGACTGCGCTATTTTCTTAGATAAACGACCAATTGGTCATCGATGGATGTGTGTGTGTGTGTGTGTGTGTTAACATTCACAAGAAACTATTTGCGGATTCTCAGCTTGGCAGGAACAATATAAGCTACTAGAACCAACTCTACCCTAATTCATTTAATCGGTGACGTAACCGGTAGAAAGTACCACCCTTTGTAACAGCTTCTTTGTAATGTGATTGTTTTTATTTGTTGTTTGTATCATAGTAGATTAGTAGTGTGCTATAAGGAAACAAGTTTTGAGTGTCACGTACGTAGATGGTGGTAGAGAAATGTTTGGTAACATGATGACACACAAATTAAGCTAACTCCTCTGTTATTACAAAAGCTAATTACTCCGACCTAACATGGTGGAAGACACACACTTGGAAGACAAGAAAGTGCGAAACTCATTGAATAACATGGTGGAAGAACCCTTAAACACACTAAGTTGGTTTCAGATTCTGAAACATTGAATCCCACTTTATAATAACCTCCTCTTGTAAATTTTTCCCACAATAAACATAATCATCATTCAAACTGTAATGATCGAAACCCTTGGAACAGGAGAAGCTATCGAGCCTAAATGGAGTCCCATTCGTCAGCAGAAGTCTCTCTTCCTTGCTGCTTCCACAGCTACCATTTCCGTTGCTCTTGTTACTCTTCGACCATCTCCCTTTCACAATCACGAGAGCTCGATACGGTTCCTCACGTCTCATCATGGCACGGACATACTCGGAGAAGCACTTCCCGGTCTTCCTAATCGCGATCAGGACTCTGGAAATAGAAGGAGACGGTTTACTATGTCGCCGAGCGAGCTTGAGGATCTCGAGGCGGTGTTTAGCGATGGAGATACCCATGCTCTGGAGAAACTCGTGGTTGAAGTAAGCAATGTCTTCGTACTCGAGCTCGTTGTGGGAGAAGGAGAGTCCGTACTCGTATGTGAGCGAATTTTCGAGATTTGTTCTCGATAGCCACGAGAACCAATCCATTGTCATCTGTTGAAGAAGAGTAGGTTAGTGTGGTTTTGGGAAGGTAAATTCGTTAGTAATATATACTATAAAGGAGGAGACTGTTGGGTTTAGGGTTCTTTTTGACTTTCTTAAAAAGTAGCGGGTGCTAACTTGGTAAGGTGGGTGAACCATGGACTCAAGTAGATCAAAGTGCAACAAAAATTGATGGCCATATACAAGTATTTTATAAATTATCTTCGTTCTTTAAGCTAAACAAACATGGTTATTAGTTTTATTGACTTAACAAATAATTGTTGAAAATACTCTTCGTTACAGGTAAGATCGATTATTTTAGCTAAATATCTAGTATTATCTTCTTAGTTTGGTCAACTAACGATAACCACAAGAAAAATACCACTACCATATATGGAAATTAAAAATAACCTTCTATAGTCAACTAATATTTTTTTTCCAATATTTCGTGTATATATAATTTTACTAGGTGTTTTCCTGCACCATGTGTAGTAAAAAAGTTTTAAAATATTTTCTAACAGATACATATAAATTATATTTATTTTTTGTTAATATTATAAATTTTCTTTTTCTTATTAATATTTTACTTTAAATTGATTTAACTGAACATTAAAATTAAGATAAAAACAATTTTGTTTATTTTGAAATATATTTAAGAATGTGCATGTATATATTTAAATTATAATTTTAGGTAGATTTTTCAATCTATTTATTTAATTAAATATGTAAAATTGCATAATTGTCAAAAATTAAAATGAAACAATATTTATAAAATCTGTAGATATATATATAAGAAACTAATGATTTACGATTTAATTTGATTTTATGATTTAATTTTTATAATTTTCTAAAAATATGTATATATTTTTTGAAATATTTTTAATTTAAATGATATTTCAAATTTGAAATGCCATAATTGAATATATTTATTTTAATGATGATTTATGAGTTATTACCATATTTTTAAAAAAGTCCAAAAATATAAATCGACAATAAATGAGTTATTACCATATTTAAAAAATTTACCAAAATATAAATAAACATTAAATATAATTGTCCATGTCATATTAATCTATAAGACATGTCATCAATTTTAGTAGTCATGTCATATTATTTTTGTGAAAATGATTGTAGAAGACATGTGGCAAAATCACTTCTCAAATATAGTCTAGGGGATGAAAATTTCATAATTTTCAAAAATTAAAATTAAAAAATATTTATAAAATCTGTAGATATATATAAGAAACTAATGATTTTACGATTTAATTTGATTATGATTTAATTTTTGTAATTTTCTAAAAATATGTATATATTTTTGAAATATTTTTAATTTAAATGATATTTCGAAATTTGAAATGCCATAATTGAATATATTTATTTTACTGATGATTTATGAGTTATTACCATGTTTTTTAAAAAGTCCAAAAATATAAATCGAAAATAAATGTAAATATATAAGTTATTACCATATTTTTAAAAAGTTTACCAAAAAATTAAATTAACATTAAGTATAATTGTCCATGTCATATTAATCTATAAGACATGTCATCTCAATTTTATTAGTAGTCATGCATATTATTTTTGTGAGAATGATTGTAGAGAA
>NC_079519.1:610289-613979 GCF_000801105.2 Raphanus sativus | reverse complement strand
AATCTATAAGACATGTCATCAATTTTATTAGTCATGTCATATTATTTTTGTGAGAATGATTGTAGAGAAGACATGTGGCAAAAATTGTCCATGTCATATTAATCTATAAGACATGTCATCAATTTTAGTAGTCATGTCATATTATTTTTGTGAGAATGATTGTAGAGAAGACATGTGGCAAAATCACTTCTCAAATATAGTTTAGGGGATTTCCTAGCTAGGTCAATCAAAAGAAAATTCATATATTTATAAATTTATATGTATCCTCAGTTTGGCTATTTGAATGAATAGGGAAGATAATATCATTGTTGAGCTTTTAAAAGATTATGCGAGCCATTATTATCGAGTGATGTGAATACAAACATATACAGTAGAACCTCTATAAATTAATACTCTATAAATTAATAATTTCTATAAATTAATAAATTTTATCAGTCCCAATTTGGGCCGGTATAAAATATGATATAAATCGATAAAATAATAAGATAATAATATTTTTAAAACTCTCATGTAAATATATAGTCCCATTAAAATCATAAATTAATAATTTATCTATATATATTTTTATATAGGTACAAACTAAACATTATATTGTTGGTTTTATATTCACAATGAAAATACCTCTATTTTTTCTTAACATTTTAATATATTTGATAATATTTAGTAAAACTATATCGAAAACCACATAACAATTATATTAAACATAAAAATATACACTATATAATATAATAAAAAAATGAAAGTCAAAATTTTCAAATGTAAATTATGTTATATACGGTAAAATAAAATATTTTCTTATTTTATAAATAAAATATTTCATAAATAGAAGAAAAAACTAAAAAAGGAAACTTTGGTAAATTAATATCTCTATAAATTAATAAAATCTTAAAGTCCCAACATTATTAATTTATAGAGGTTTTAATGTAATACGAATGGATGCAATCATGCAGATATTGAACCATCACAATCAGAATATTGTATAAACATATCGACTGTTACAAACTCAACAATACACCGACAAGATTGGGAATCACGCGTCATGATCATGTGAAATTATAAGTAATGTCCATATGCACTACCACTACCACTACCAGCCACTAGCTAGCTTCCACTTCTGTATCATATTATGTTTTGAGTTCATTGACTGATAATTTGTGCCTTAATAACCATAGCAACTGCTGTCTGCACAAAAAAATATCTAGCAGACCAACTTCCCATCTCTTTAGCTTGGGCTGTGGCTGAGGATGCCAATTGGGTAAAATGATCATGGCTTATCCCAGTCCAAATTAAAATGTTTTTGGTATAGTTATGCCTAAAATTGAAGTTGTCCAAATAGGCTAAAACTCATTTAATCCGAAAACACATTGGCTAAAACCATTTGTACATGAAGTCCGATAAGACCAATAAATCTGGAATTTTTTAATTTGGAGTAAAATCAGAAAAATTAGAAATGAAATTAAAATTATGTGTTCCCACTAAAACTACAAAGTCACATGCTGATCTTCTCTTTCGCTCAGAGTAGTAATGAACAAAGGTAATAGCATCATCGAGCTTGAGGAGTTCCTCTTGGTGGTTTCTCACAATCAATCTCTTAGGAGTTATCATCCACCTTGAATATTTTTAGTCATCGATGAGATTGCCGTGAAGGTCGTAGTGGATCCAGCTTTTTGTATTGAAAATTAGATCCCCATTTCTATATCTGCTTTGTATCCTTGTCATTTTAACAATTGTTTTAATAAAAATTTGTATGTTGCTCAAATTAGTGGTTTTACAAAATTTATATTCTTTAGATAAACGAAAACAGTTAATGTTCAAAACCTCTTTGAACATTATAATATGTTAGTGTAAAATGCATATATTTAATAAAACAACATTGCCATATTTTTGAAATTTTCTCAAATTTTGTAGGTTACACTACCGAAATATTGAGTTTTAAGTAACTATACTGAGTTAATACTCTTTATTTTTTAAAAATAATTTCTAACTACATTCTATAATTTTATTATTGTATCATAATTATCTTTCATGATATATGGTCATCGTTTTAATTTCTTGATTTTTTTTAATAAAACTTAATATACAACTTAAATTAGTAATTAACCACTATGAAATCTCTATTCTTTAGAGAAACGAAAACAACAAAGGTTCCAGACCTCCTTGACCATTATTCTATGTTAGTTTATGATGAGAATATGCATTAAACAATATTATTATATTTTTGATATTTTCTCAAAACAATTTTTTCTCAATATTAAAACAAAAAATTGAGTTTTTGGTTAAATGCTCTATATTTTTAAGCTTATACATTTTTATTAATGTATGATAAATTCTCTTTCATGGTACATGAGAACCACTCTAATTTTTAAGAATTAAGTTAGTAAAACTTCATATACTGCCTAAATCATTATATTTACAACTATGAAATCTTTATTCTTGAAAGAAACAGAGACAACAAAGTTCCAAACCTGTTTGACCATCATCCTATGTCAATACATGATGCAACTATGCATTTAAATAAGATTTTCATTTTATTGATTTTTTTTTCAAAATTTAGGGGTTAAACCCTTTTGAAAATATAAAATTTTCGTTAATTTCTATATATACTGAAGTATATACTCATTAAACTTTTTAAAAATTTCTAACTGCAATATAAATTTGTATTAATCTATTATAAACTTTCTTCCATGGTACATGGGCAACGTCCTAATTTTTTAACAATTGTTTTGATATAACATTATATGTTGCTTAAATTAGTGGACTAACCACTATGAAATCTTTATTATTTAGATAAACAGAAACAATAAATGTTCAAAACCTCTTTGAATATTATCCTATGTCAGTGTAAAATACATATATTTATTGAAACAATATTTCCATATTTTGTTTTTCAAATTTTGTAGGTTACACAACAAAAATATTGGGTTTTTAGTTAAATTTCCTATATACTGAGTTAGTATTCTTTATTTTTTTAAAGAAATTTCTAACTACATTCTATAATTTTTATTATTGTATCATAAATTATCGTTAATGGTACATGGTCATCGTTTTAATTTTTTGACAATTGTTTAATAAAACTTAATATACAGCTTATATTAGTGGATTAACATCTATGAAATCTCTATTCTTTTGAGAAACGGAAACAAAAAGGTTCCAAACCTCCTTGACCATTATCCTATGTTAGTTTATGATGCAAATAAGCATTAAAATAATATTGTCATATTTTATTTTTTTTCTTAAAATATGTGGGTTAACCCCTACGAAATATTGAGTTATTGGTTAAATGCTCTATATTTTTAAGCTTATATTCATTAGTGTTGTTTAAAATTTTCTAATAACTTTATACATTTTTATTAATGTATGATAAACTTTCTTGCATGGTACAAGGGTATTGTTAGTAAAACTTTATATGCTACCTAAATCATTGGACTTACAACTATGAAATCTTTATTCTTGAGAGAAACATAGACAATAAAGGTTCCAAATCTTTATCATTGGACTTACAACAATGAAACCTTTATTCTATTATAATATTTCGTCCATGGTACACGGACATCGTCCTAATTATTTAACAATTGTTCTAATAAAACTTTATATATTGCCTAAATTAGTGGATTAACCACTATGAAATCTATATTTTTTTAGATAAACGGAAACAATAAAGTTTCAAAAAATATTTGAACATTATCCTAT
>NC_079519.1:607117-610189 GCF_000801105.2 Raphanus sativus | reverse complement strand
TGCTTAAATTAGTGGACTAACCACTATGAAATCTATATTCTTTAGATTTACCGAAACAATAAAGGTTCAAAACCTCTTTGAACATTATCCTATGTCAGTGTACAATACATATATTTATTAAAACAATATTTCCATATTTTTGAATTTTCTCAAATTTTGTAGGTTACACTACGAAAATATTAAGTTTTTAGGTAAATTTCCTATATACTGAGTTAATACTCTTTATTTTTTTTGAAAAAAATTCTAACTACATTCTATAATTTTTATTATTGTAATTATAAAGTATCTTTAATGGTATATGGTCAGCGTTTTAATTTCTTTATAATTGTTTCATAAAACTTAATATACAGCTTAAATTAGTGGATTAAGCACTATGAATCTCTATTCTTTAGAGAAATCGAAACAACAAAGGCTCCAAACCTCCATGACCATCATCCTATGTTACTTTATGATCCAAATATGCATTAAAACAATTTTGTCACATTTTTGATTTTTTCTTAAAATATGCTGGTTAACCCCTACGTAAATATTGAGTTTTTTTTTGTTAAATGCTCTATATTTTTAAGCTTATACTCACTAGTGTTGTTTAAAATTTTCTAATAACTTTATACATTTTTATTAATTTATGATAAACTCTCTTTCATGGTACATGGGCATCGTTCTATTTTTTTAACAATTAAGTTAGTAAAACTTCATATGCTGCCTAATTAATTGGACTTACCACTATGAAATCTTTATTCTTGAGAGAAACCGAGACAACAAAGATTCCAAACCTCTTTGACCATCATCTTATGTCAAAAAATGATGCAACTATTCATTTAAACAAGATTTTCATATTTATTGATTTTTTTTCAAAATTTGTGGGTTAACAACCCCTATGAAAATATAAATATTTCGTTAATTTCTATATATCATGAAGTTTATACTCATTAAAGTTGTTTAAAATTTTCTAAATGCATTGTAAATTTGTATTAATCTATTATAAACTTTCTTCCATGGTACATGGGCATCTATCTAATTTTTTTAACAATTGTTTTAATAAAACTTTATATGTTGCTTAAATTAGTGGACTAACCACTATAAAATCTATATTCTTTAGATAAACAAAAAAATAAAGGTTCAAAACCTCTTTGAACAATATCCTATATCAATGTAAAATGCATATATTTATAAAAACAATATTGCCATATTTTTGAATTTTTCTCAAATTTTGTAGTTTTAACTACGAAACTATTGAGTTTTTAGGTAAATTCCCTATATCCCGAGTCAATACTCTTTATTTTTATTTTTTTAAAATTTCTAACTACATTCTATAATTTTTATTAATGTATGATAAACTCTCTTTCATGGTACATGGGCATCATTTTAATTTTTTTTAACAATTAAGTTAGTAAAACTTTATATGCTGCCTAAATCATTGGACTTACCACAATGAAATCTTTATTCTTGAGAGAAACAGAGACAACAAAGGTTCCAAACCTCCTTGACCATCATTATTTGTTAGTTTATGATGCAAATATGTATTAAAACATTTTTTTCATATTTTGATTTTTTCTCAAAATATGTAGGTTAACTCCTACGGAAATATTGAGTTTTTTTTCTTAAATGCTCTATATTTTTAAGTTTATACTCATTAGTGTTGTTTAAAATTTTCTAATAACTTTATACATTTTTATTAATGTATGATAAACTCTCTTTCATGGTACAGGGGCACCGTTCTAATTTTTAACAATTAAGTTAGTAAAACTTCATATAAACCACTATTTACATTTGAATTAATGTATTCTAAACTATCTTTCATGGTATATAGGAATCATTCTATTTTTTAAAGAAACGGAGACTACAAAGGTTCTAAACTCTTTGACCATCATCTTATGTCAGTGCTCAATGAAACTATACACTAAAACCAGATTTTCATATTTTTGAAATTTTCCAAAATCTGTGGGTTAGCCCCTTTTAAAATAATGAGTTTTCGGTAAATGCTCTATATACTGAAGTTTATACTATTCACTTTGTTTAGAAATTTCAAACCACATTATACATTTGAATTAATGTATTCTAAACTATCTTTCATGGTATATAAGAATCATTCTAATTTTTTTAATATTTAGTTTAATAAAATTTCATATACTATCTAGATTAGTGGAATTAGCATTATAAAAATCTTCATTATCTAGAGAAACGGAGACAACACATGTTCTAAACTCTTTGATCATCATCTTATGTTAATGCTTGATGAAACTATACTCTAAAACTAGATTTTCACATTTATGAAAATTTTCCAAAATCCGTGGGTTAACCCTTCTGAAATAATGAGTTTTCGGTAAATGCTGTATATACTGAAGTTTATACTCTTCTCTTTTGTTTAAAACTTTCGAACCACATTCTACATTTGAATTAATCTATTCTAAACTATAGGAATCATTCTAATTTATTAATATTTAGTTTACTAAAATTTCATATAATGCCTAGATTAGTGGAATTACCATTATAAAATCTTCATTATCTAGAGGATTGGAGACAACATAGGTTCCAAACTCTTTGACCATCATCTTATGTTAGTGCTCGATGAAACTATACACTAAAACCAGATTTTCAAATTTTTTGAAATTTTTTCAAAATCCGTGGGTTAACCCCTTCTAAAATAATGAGTTTTCGGTAAATCCTCTATATACTAAAGTTTATACTCTTCACTTTTGTTTAAAAATTTAAAACCACTTTCTACATTTGAATAAATGTATTCTAAACTATCTTTAATGGTATATAGGAATCATTATAATTTTTTAATGTTTAGTTTACTAAAATTTCATATACTGTTTAGATTAGTGGAATTACCATTATAAAATCTTCATTATCTAGAGAAACGGAGACAACATAGGTTCCAAACTCTTTGACCATCATCTTATGTTAGTGCTCGATGAAACTATACACTAAAAATAACACATTAATCCAAATGTAGAATGATGATGGTCAAAGAGTTAGTTTATACAATCATCTTTGACCATCATCTTTGACCATCATCTTATGTTAGTGTATAGTTTCATCGATCACTAACATAAGATGATGTTCAAA
>NC_079519.1:569121-607017 GCF_000801105.2 Raphanus sativus | reverse complement strand
TGTTTTCTTCAAACTCTACATCTCTTGATATTTCAATCTTCTCATTCTCCAGAATGAAAACTCTATAGCCTTTGGATTGATTGCTATATCCAACCAAGACTCCACGCTTTGCCTTGACGTCTAGCTTCCTCCTCTTTTGATCCGGGATATGTATGTAGCATAAGCTACCAAACATCCTCATGTGTGACACATCTGGTTTGTGTCCACACCACTTCTCTATAGGAGTGACATCATCTTCTATTGCCTTTGATGGTAGACGGTTCTGAAGGTATGAAGCAGTGTATACCGCCTCTGCCCATAACTTGAGTGGTAAGTCTTGCTCTGCCAACATCGATCTAGCCATCTCCACCAAGGTCCTATTCATCCTCTCTGCTACACCATTTTGTTGTGGTGAATAAGGCAAAGTAACTTGCTTACTGATTCCTTCTTCTTCACAGAACCGGTTGAATTCTTGTGAAGTGAACTCACCACCTCCATCTGATCTCAACGTCTTGATGGAACAATCCGATTGCTTCTCTACCATTGCCTTGAACTTCTTGAACAGTGAGAAGGCTTCTGACTTTTGCTTCATGAAGTATACCCAACACATGTGAGTATAATCATCTAAGAATAGCAAAAAGTACCTGCTTCCATCAATAGATTGGTGCTGCATCGGTCCACATACATCAGTATGCACAATCTCAAGCTTTTCTCTTGTCTTAGTTTGAGATTCCTTTGGGAAGCTCTTGCGTGATTGCTTTCCAAGCCTACACGCTTCACATGCTTCCTTCTTGACTTTAAACTTTGGTAACCCCTTTACCAAGTCTTTGTCTTGCATTTGTTGCAACCTTTTGTCGCCTACATGACCAAGTCTCTTGTGCCATGTCTCCATCTTGGCTTGCTCACTTGCGCTCATGGCTCCTTCTTCTTGAGCCGATCTCATCCTGATCTTGTAGCTTTTGTGAGTCATTGGGATATCCATTATCCTCCTGCCTTTTGCATCATCTATGATGCATCTCTTCTCTTGGAAGTTCACCCGGTATCCGCTTGAAACAATTTGTGGAACACTCAACAAATTTTTCGCCATACCAGGAACCAAGAACACATTTCTGATGGTCCTCTTGCCACCTTTGGTTATGACAGTGATATCTCCTTTACCGGCTGTCATGACCATGCTTCCATTTCCAATTTGTATTGGAACCTTGATACTCCTATCAAGCTTTGAGAAATAATTCTCCTCCTTTGTCATATGATTAGTTGCTCCACTGTCAACTATCCAGACATCTTCCATCACTGTTGTTGCTGCTTCACTCGCACTGAACAACGTGTGGTCTTCATTCAGGTCTTCTTCTTCAAGACTTAGATGTGCTTTCTCCTTTTTCTTTGAGTAGCACTGATTCGCAAAGTGGCCTAACTTACCACAGTTGTAACACTTCTTGTTACTCTTGTGATCCTTCTCTGGATCATCCTTCTTCTGTTTCTTCAGACACTCACTCTCATTGTGGTTGTTCTTCTTGCAGAAACCGCACCACTTCTTGCCTCCACGCGCTTTGAGTTGTCGTGTGGGACACCAGAATTTTTCTGTTTAGCACGAGCATCGAATGCTCCTTCACTTGTGCTTTCTTCTCTTACAGCCAGCCTTGCTTCATGAGCCTTCAAGATCCCGATCAACTCTGCCATCCTTGTTGAAGTCAAATCGCTTGTTTGCTCCAATACACTGACTATGCTATCGAACTTGGCTGGGAGAGAGATGAGTATCTTTTGTATGAGTTGAACATCGGTCTTCTGCTCTCCATGGTAAGTTAATTGATTTGCCAAAGCAACCAACTTATCCGTGAAGGTCTTAACGTCTTCATCCTCGTTCATCTTCAGATTCTCATACTCCCTTCGCAACGTTTGAAGCCGAATCAAACGAACCTGAGGAGAGCCTTCATACTCTGCCTTCATTGCATCCCACGCCTCTTTGGATGTTGATGATGCTGCAATCCGTGAGAAGATCTCATCTGATACGGCAGTTTGCAAAATTTGCAAAGCCATTGTATCATTCGTCATCGCTTCTTCTCTAAGCGATCTCTCCCTCGTTGTTTCAGGGGTATCATTCACTTGTGCTGGTGGCACTGCCACGCCTTCTTCAACCACAGACCATAACTTCCTTGTCTTGAGAATGGTTGTCATCTTAATGCTCCAGAAGTTATACTTCTCCCCATCGAATATGGGTATAACTTGATTGTGATTTTGCATCGTCATCCTCCTTGATAAATCGTATGCAAAAGTCCTCTATTCTCCACGCAAAGTGTTTCTCTCAATAGTGCTTTCTTCTTCGTCCTCTCAAACGTAAAGCTCTGATACCATGTTAATCTTTTACCAACCGCTTGTGTTACACAAAGATCACAGTGTGTTACACACGAGTTCGGAATAAGAAATAAGATAGACGCTTTAGGCTTATTCAACAAGTTACGAATTTTTGTATACTTGTCTGGAAATACTTTGTCTTTATTGAGATTCTGTGATTAAAATGTTTACAACAAATGATTGATCTTTATATAGAGATCGAATCAATAATAAGAAGAGACACACCTCTCTATGAAGAGTTACAACTCTTTGTGTAATAACTAACAAATAACTAACTTATTTAAATGTATTAAGGAGAGATTAGATTATATAGTTTAACATTTTAAAGTGTAGATTTTTCTCTTGTGATGCTCTCTTTGTTTGATTCTTCATGAATCATTGATTTATGATGTATTCATGATGTCGCTTGTTGAGCAAGTTATTGAAAGTTTGATGCTTTATATTTGTCCTGGCGATTGAATCGAATCTAAAAGTCCTGTGTGGGTTCCCTTTTGTAGAAACCAATGGCACTAGTTGTGATTTGTGGGCAACCTTGTAGTGGCTAAGGTTTGAGAAACCTGTGAGGAGAAACCGATGGGATACCTCTCTTTGAGTTGTACCCTTCTCGTGATGGGATAGATAGATCGTCTCCTTTGATTTCAGCGGGCCACCGTTACCAACTGATGCAGACAGTGGTAAGAGGCAGTTTGTGGATTACTTGAACAGAGAGTTTGGAGGGCAATAACGCTTGAAAATTGTGGTTGCAGTTTGGGTTTATCGCTTTGTCCAGCACAAGTAAAGTGTACACTTTTAAGTTTTAATCAATCATTTTACAAGTAAAAGTGTTTTTGTTTATAAATATAACGTTTGCTTAGCGATAAAGTTAGCTACAAAATCATCTCTTTCAATTCTTTCAACCGTGTGAATGAACTCTCTCACACTTCTTAGCTCAGAACGATGCAGCATAAAATGGAGATGCGGGGGATCGAACCCCGTGCCTCTCGCATGCAAAGCGAGCGCTCTACCATTTGAGCTACATCCCCGGACGACTCAACTACAACCACTTTAGTTTAATAAAACTCCATATCAGTATATGCATGCTTAGCATACATGCAAAAGAAACGGATTACATGATTAGAGTCATTAGACTCGTATATTTTATAGAAGTTATAACTAATATAAAGGATCTATTAAATCAAGTTTACTTTGACATAACCTACGAATTCCTATATTTGCTTATTAAGGAACTTGGTTTTATCAGTTAACTTGTGGTGTACGGGGACAAATACTAGCCTAGTGGCTAATTGAAAACTAGCTACACTATATTCCTTTTTTCCATAAATTTTTAATTTTGAGTGGCATTCATATGATTCGTTGTTTTGTCATTCAACATCGGTGGCTACTTCAGCTATCAGACAAAAGTTGACTTCTGACTTTCTTTTCTTACGCTCACTTTAAAAGTTTCTTAAATTTTGTTTCCAATGTAAATTTATTATTTATTTTGAATAGTAAAACCGAGTTATATAAAATTTCAAAAAGCATCACTAGAAATGGCCTATACTGTTAAACAAGCAAATTATGAAAAGAGAAAACTATAACTTTTGGTCCTATTCAGTGCATCTCTTCTATTCGGTCTTCAACTGGCAAACACAACCCTGCATACTAAGAATAACAGATCAAACAGAAAGCGTTAAATCTATTATTATAAAGAAAAGGTGTCTCTCTTCTAGAGAGGACACGTCATCAAATACTTTCACAAGAGAGTGACACCTGTCCATTTCTTATTGAAACGGTGTGTTTTATATGTGGTATATCGGTGTGTTATGTTTGGGCTTCATATTGTCTTACAAGAAAGCCAGCCCAGATTGCGTGAATTACTTATGGTCTTGATCCTCATCGTTTCCTGATTTAGGGTTCCACCATAGTCGTCGATATCCGCCATTAGAGACGTGATGTAGGGTTCCACCACGATCATCTAAATCATCACTAGAGAGACTGAGATGCAGACGTCTGTGTGACGATTCTTGGGTTTCGATCACTCCTTTCGCCTTCTTTCCACCCATCGCAGTAAACGAGATAGTAAACGTCAGTGTTTGTTTGATTTTCTTAATCTGTAGATTATTTTAAGGTTCCTTATCGTCTCTTTGTTCTTTTTTTTGCAGATCGTTTATTTCTGACGAGGTATGAGTTACCCAATGGTTTTACAGCAAGTGAAAATACCCAGTGCTTGGAAGTTTAGTGAAAATGAATGCTCTGATGTTACGACAAGAGAGAACCGGCAGTTCGGTGGTGCTGTGTTGTGTGATGTATCTGAGATATTGTAATGTCTTGGTTCTGTTGAGTTTTGTACTATGGGCGGATAATGCGAGGAACCCTGTTGTGAATCCTTTAGCTTGGATTTACCCGGGGATGACGACTTACTAATGTGTGTCAACTAAAGACACTGTAAGTCAAAACTCTCTCATGCCACATCTATTTGGCTCTAATGATTGGATCCAAGATCTCACATTAAAAATGTTTGTTGCTGAGATTTAAGCTCAAACATGTTAACTGGTCCAGTTCCAGTTACATTTACGAATCAGGATTATAGCTTTACATGTCTTCAAATGATCAAAGTTTTGTTGATGATTTAACCCGTGTCTTGGAAAAAAAAACTGATTTTTTTTGTGCTTTAGATTCTTGAGTAATAACTACTTAACAAGTCAAGTTCCTCTATTTGTCCTCAACAGTCGAGACATGCTGTAAGCTACTTACATTCGGGTTCCTGTCTAAGGCAAGACATAGTATGTATAGTCAAGTGCTTATTGTGTCCTTTCTTGATCTGTTTCAGGGTGATTGTTGCTACAATCATTAACCCAAAAATGGGTGGAGGTATTGAATGTTTCAGATTATTGAGTATTATCTGATCTTATATACATAGATTGCTGATCCTAAGATTGTAGGACGTATATTCCTCAGTGAATTTTAATCGTTAATTTCTGCGCCTTACTCATTCACTTATTCTAATTTAATATTACTCTCTTGGTTAAACGTGGCTACATAATAGCTTCTTGAACACCCATTAAATCTTTTTCTTTTAGGCCGCCTTTTCTTAATGCCACATAGGGGACACATATATTTTTCGACAAAGAGGCTAATGCAGTGACGATTTTGTTTTCCGAGTAAGTTTTTGTCGACTCTTAAGTTATTATATTCACATTCAGTTTCTCATGTTCTTTATCCATAACACCCTCACACAACTTTCCATTACTTAAAGTTTGGTCTCGAGAAACACTCTGAACAACCCAGACCTGCATTTCTGAGAGGATACGTCAAGGTTGAAACCACTGAGCATATCTGAGCTGAATGAGTTCGTGATCACAGCCGAGCCTCAGGTTGTAAAGAATTTTTTTTTGTTCTACATTTTGATTGTCTAGACTGTGGATGTGATTCTATTAGAATGAAAGTTAAGATATGTGTTTCTCTTTAATCAGGATGGTGATGATGGTGAAGGAGACGACTTGCCTGGGAACATCTCAGCCCTTCCTAACGTTGGTATCGAAGGTAACGAACGTGTGGAAACCTCATCGGCAAGATCATCCTCCAGTGGTCATGCCTTTCAACAACTTTGAATGTGTTCAAGAAGGCACGAAAGGCTTAAGTGAACATGATGAAGTTTCTCGAGTCAGTTTTCATTTTTCAATAATGCTTAGGCATCAAGGTTGGTTATTTTAAATTTCAAATTCTTGAGTCAGACTTCCTCTTTGAATAATGCATAGGCATCAATGTTTCTTTCTAAATAAAAATTCTCCTCATTTGGAGTTTTCTATGTTTTTCTTGGCTATCGTTAAAATGGTCTGAGTTTAAAGAATAACTTAAAACCGAATAATACAAATATATAATACTTTGCGTTCGGTTGTGGATACATTTCATAATAAGCCAATGACGAGTAATAAAGCATAACTAAACAACCAATGGCTCAAGATTGAAAATACACATTCGTTCTATAATTTATAAAGCCCTTCAAATACATATGTTTTGAGCTTAAGAACACACTACAATACCCAAGTAATTACTACACAATCAGAAGACACATATATACCCCAACTTAGACGACATACTTATTAAAACTTCTACTTCTTAGACCCATGTAAAATATGTACAAAAAAAAACGAGATGTAACGTTCCAGAGCTAAGCGAAAAGACTGCTCCATTAGAAATAGATAAGCATTAAGCACCACTAAAAATCTATAACTTGACACCAGGCAATAGTGCCCACTCACCTAAACACATAACTGGCTAGGATCTAACTATTTTCATTATAACTTACTCTAAGCACTCACTGTAAACATGTCTTCACAGCTAAAAGAACATGCTCATCAACAAGACATTGAAATAATTTAAAAATTGCCTAATGACTTAAATTTTATAACAAATAGATATACATATAAACATAAATACAAAATATATGCTGCACAAAACAAAATACAAACATATAATCAAACTTAGCCCTGACATAGAAAATTATAAGAATAATGCAAGTACTGGAAATATAAAATAATTACATAATAAAAATGATATTTCTTTATTAGCTAGATAAACATTTGATTTTTAATAAAAAACTGAATAATAAAAATAATTTTCACAAATTGAGATAAAACTAAATATTATATTTTTTTACATCCCGCCCGTAGGGCGGGGCTATCCTAGTACATAATATAATACTAAGAGCATCTCCAAGAACAACCTTATTTGAGGTTTGATGAACCTTATATTTGAGGTTTGAAGGTGCTCTTCTCCAATGGTAAACCTTAAAATAAACCTTAAAAGTTTTCTACTATTACACTATAGTCCTTAACATTAGATAAAAATCAAATAAAAGGACAAAACTTTAATAACAACTAAAAAAGTACAATAAAATGTTATAAACATGATTTATTAATAAACTATTACACTGTAATAGTAAACTACATATAAAGAAAAAGATTATTACAAATGAATTTTTTTTTCTAAGAAAATATAATTATTCATCATTATTATTTCCGTAATAAACTATTCCACTTTAATAGCAATTTTTGCTTTGTTTTTCATTTAAAAACTTATTTATTTACTTAAAGTTATATGTAAAAGTTGAATTTATGGAAACATATATAAAATATATAAAAGAAATAAAATTATATGGACCAAAATGATAAATAAGAAAGTTATGAAAACAATTTAAAAAACATAAAGGAATAAAAACCAAAAAAATATGAACCTCAAATATAAGGTTTTGTACAGTGAAACCTCAAATATAAGGTTTCACTGTACAAAACCTTATAATCTGAGGTTTTGAGGTTGCTCTTGGAGTACATAAAACCTTATATTTGAGGTTTTAAAGTTGCTCTTGGAGATGCTAACGTCATGCAACGACCCGAGTGAACCCTGCATACCTCCCATGTGTAATACTAGTTTGTCAATTTCTTTTTCCGTTGGACGTTATAGTTCAGCAAAATATACTTTTCTTTTCTTCTTTTTTTCCTAAAAAGATTATACAATATGTTAAAAACGAAGAAGTTTCCTAATTGGAACTTTGTAACCAATCAGTTTTCAATTTTTTTCTATAATATTTATGAAACAACAACTTCATTTTCCAAAAGCTTTCATTTTCCAAAAGCTCTGCATATTTCCTCTAAAGCCATCATCTTAGTTTTGGTGTCTGCCTGGTTGTTGGTTGACAGTCAAAGTTTATTTTGTGCTTCCCCTAAAGAGCGATCTTAAGGCTTCATCATCATGAGAGTGTTTCTAGGTCTCTTGCTTCTATTGGCCTTGACCACACCTTCCAGTAAGTCATGTATAGGAATGCTTTTTTTTTCAATCTATGCCTTGAGATTTAAAAACATATATTCATTCTTCTTGCTCTCTTTATAGGTGCAAATTACTGTCTCTGCAAAGATGGGATAGGAGAGAAAGAGCTACAAACAGCAATAGACTATGCATGTGGAAGCTTAGCAGATTGCAATCCAATCCATGATAACGGTCCTTGTTACCAACCAAACAACATCAAAAGCCACTGTGATTGGGCTGTTAACAGCTACTTTCAGAAAGCAGCTCAAGTCTCTGGAAGTTGTGATTTCTCCGGAACTGCCAGTATCAGTCAAAGCCCACCTTCCAGTAAGTCAATCATCTCTAAAAGTCAATAGCTTTGATGAGAAAAGTTGTGACCTTATTCTTTTGTGCAGATTTGGTAAGTGGTTGCATATATCCCTCAAGTGCATCAACAACATCACCAACGGGAACAACTCTAACAAACGGAACTACTCCTGCGTTTGGTCCAACCGGAACCGGAGGCTTTCCGGGAAATGGTGCTTCCAGTTTGGTCACTTCCCCTGTTTTAACACTCTGTTTCTCATCACTAGTGTTTCTATGGGGTTCTGATGTAAGGCTGGGATTTAGCCAAGTGTAGAGAGCCGAAGGCATCCACTTAGATGGGTTGGTCTTTGATTCTCTTTTGGGTGGAGAAAGAAGCTTAATTGTTTGTTGTGGTTTCTTTCTCTGTTCTGTCATAAAATATGTAAAGGTTGGTCTAAATGGAACCTTGAGTTAAGAAAAACATAACAAATTTTAGTAAAGAATAGTCAGCAGCAGCCTTACCAACTCGTGAGTTGTGTAAAAAATATCATTCTAATATCAGTATGCAAAATGATTCTTCTTGATCAATCATAAACTAAAGAAATGGAGAAAGATGTCTTATTTATTCAACGAAAAGACCAAACAACAATGAATGTAATGTAAGTATACCAGCTACTAATTGAGAGAAATTGCGGTAAGGAACACGCCATCAATAATGGGTCAAGGCTCTCTAAGATATGACCTCTTTTCACTGGCAAGGCTATCTAACAAACTCGGTGATCAGCTTAGCGCTAACAAGTTGTGCAGCTGATTACCCTGCAACAACACTTGAGAAGATCTTTGAGACGTTAACCATAAAAGCAATATGTAACTTACAAACGTGCTCATTCACCGGTTGGTCTTCGAATATTGCAACTGAGAAAACATCAGAAAATATAAGTGAAGACCCTATCCACTTTTCCATCACCAAGCCCATAATGTATAAAGGCTTGCCCAATTTGAAAGTTATAAGCAATAAATTTCAAAAAGTGAAAATAAAAAATAGTTGAAAATAAAAGATCATCTGAATGAAAATGAAATTTTAAACACATACAATAGTATCAGGAGCCTCCGTAGCATAGTGGTATTGCGTTCGCTTCGTAAGTTCAATAACAGGTGATTTTTTTGGCTCAAACATGAGTTGAAAGTTTTTTTGCTATAATTTGAATGTTTAGGATTTTGATGGCTGTTTTCTCTTTGTTTGAGTGTTGAAAAAAATGAGTTTATTTTTAATGATAAAGACTTGTCTTCAACATCCTTGTTTGTGTAGAAACATATCATTTTAGAGCACATCATTTTATAACTTTATTTTAAAAATTATTTCTTATTATCAATCATAGACTAAATAAAATGGATAAACAAATTTATTCAACAAAAAGATCAACCAACAATGGACGTAGTGAAGTACCAACAACTATTTAAGAGAATGTTTTGGTAAGGAACGTACCTTTAGTTTTCAATAATGGGTTAATGCCCTCTAAGATATAACCTCTTTACACTGGGAACCTCTCTCTAACAACTTGGTGATCAATTTAGCGGTAACAAACTTGTGCATTTGATAGTTTTCCTGCAAAAACCACTTGCTTCGTGAAAAAAATAACAAATATTTCTAAATTAGATGATGTTTTGAAAAAAAATTGATGTTTCAAAATGCATAATGTTTTGTTATTTTTATATTAGTTTTAGTTTTATAAAAGATTGTGTGACCAGTGATGTTTCATAGTTATTTTGATGATTAGTTGAATAAGTTCTTATATATATTTTTATGATACTTTCTAAGTAAAAGTGTATGTTTTAATTCTAATGCATTAAACCAAAACATCAACTATTTTGAAATATAAGAATTGGTATTTGCTTGATCCTTATAAATAATTTTATAATACGTTTCAGCATGGTGAGCATTTTAGAATGGAGAAAAACGAGTTACATGGAATCTGATTTCTGGGTGATTGGAACCTGAGTGTGCCTTTGGGATTCACTGATAGTTTCTCTATTAGATGGTTTAGCTTGGTTATCTAGAGGATTTGTGTATTGATGAGTGTTTTTTATCTATGTTGCAGCCAATGGCAGGCCTGGGGTTAAACCTTGAAAGGCGTCTTGATCATGATGGTCACTCTCATCACTACAGCTGATTCTGTTACATCAAATGGAATCCTTAAAATAACTTAAGCCTCAAAGCTAACTTGCCAAAAGATCAAAGATTAGTTTATAAACTTTATGTTCCAAACATGGTGTATTATATGTCAGAATCTGCATTTTCTAACTTTTGCAAACCAAAATCACTTCAGTTTTGTGGTTGCTTCACAGCTTATGTTCCTCTGCTTCACTGAATATCCCTCATGTAACTTTTCTTCTTTTAGAGTAAGACACTGTGAAAGGATATGAAAGCACGAGACAAAAAACCTAAACATCTAATTCAGTTTCAAAGATTTTAAAACTCATAACAATCATGCTATATGTGAAGTTCCACCTCTCCAAGACTTCAAATTCTTGTGAATATTATTGATCAACAAAAAAAAAACAGTATTCCCAATGTTCTAGTCACACGTTCAATTGTTTGTATAGAATTGAAAGATTTGAATAAGTAAAACAGAAAAAAACATAGCATATTTTAAGAGAATTGTGTCAACTTTCAGGGAGAGTACATATCTTTGTCCATATCTAGAGCAGGTCTGAGGTAAGTCATGGTGATCACAAAGTGAGGTTAGTCGGTTGAATGTCTGAATCAATTTGGTGAACGATAGCCTCAGAGGTTGTCTTTTGTGCCATTTGTTTAACTTTAGATTGAATGTATCACTTATGTCCTATACATCTTCTTGAATTCACAATTCGTCAGATCCATGTGTAGTCAAAATTGCAAAACAAACAAAATAATTTAATATATGCAATAGTGATGAGATAGTTGAAATTGTTAGTGAATGCATAAACCATAAACAACTTCTTTTATATCTAATCCTTCATGCAAATGCACTAACATTGACTCTAAGAAGATTTATATGGATAATATTCCATTCACTAAAGTTTTCATCATTATTTTTTTTGTCAATAGGTTTAAATCAATCTACCTCGTTCTTTTAAGAATAGAATTTAGTGTCTACTTTGACACTAATTTATTTTTGTTCTTTTGGATCCTTACTCAATTACTCATAATATAGTGAACACTTCAAAATAAAATGAATAAAAAGTAGGCAATAATATAAAAATTTGAAAACAACATATGACAATCAACAGAATAACTTAAAATGATCAACAACTATGAAATTGTCACACAAAATTTTAAAATTAGCTTTCAAGTAATGAAAAACACACAAGGCTAATTATGAGAAATATTATCATGATTATGTGAATTTTTAGGACAAACCAATCTCTCCTCTGAAGACTTCAACCGGGAACTTGGGCTCCAGATCGAGATATGTGGGGGTGGGTACGGAACGTGTGGGAGAAGCTACCGGCAAGAAACATGGGAATCATGGTGTTCGAGGATGAGACTGCACTACCACGGCACCGGTGTTCACGAACACGTACATCTCTAGCACCAGTATATACTCCAGGGAAAACGAAAAAAAAAGTTATTTGAAAATTAGTAAACAAAGTTATTACCGGAACGCAGACGTAATCCACCGGCTACGTGTCGTTCATCCAGCTCCCTCTCTCTCTCTCTCTTGCATGATCGACGGCCAATTGCCTCCTCCCAGTCGCTGTCTCTTAGCTTATTTTCGTTTCATCTAAAAGTAAATTAAATATGTGTGAGAAATAGGAAATGAAAAGAATTTCAAGAATTAGCTGGTAAAATGTGCATGCCAAAATGTATGGGAACGCGACGAATATCGACGCAAACAAAGTGAAATGGCAATGTTATCTCTGATAACAATCCTACGGTCAAATTGTCAAATAACGATGTGATGCACAATTAAAAGATCGCAACAGCAGGGGTTATAAATAGTTTACAAGCAAAAAAAACAGGTTAATAAATAAAAAGGGGGGGGGGGGATTTATCATTTCCTGGTGAAAGGTTAGGAGCAATGAAATGATTTGATACCTCCTATGAAGATTCCTTATTTTATGATTTAATAGCTTTGAGAGAGTTACATGGACAGACACATTGTGTTTTTGTTTCACGCCAAAAGACACATTGTCTCATTGACACACTTTATTGTAACAGCTGTATTTTTTATCCCCAAACTATCCTAAATTTGTGTAACGATGAGATTGACTGAAATTGTAGGATTGATTTCTTTCATAACTAGTTAGGTTCTCTGGTTGTAATTAATGCTAAAGGTGTAAGTACAATCGGTGGTAAATGAGATAGGAAGAGAAGCTACACTTGTGGTCTGATCTAACCTAACGGTCAGGATTCAAAGTTTTAAAAAGACAAATATCTAACATACTTTATCAATCATTATTGTAAATTATAATATGCAAAAAAAATATTTATGCATAAAATAAAATAAAACTTTTTTTCTTGTACATTTTGATATCCATAATGTATATATTTCTTGTAAAAATTACAATAATATATATATATATATATATACATATATATTTATGGATGGATGGTAAAATAGTGGATGAGAGATATGTGAATCTGTGGATAAAGTCTCGTGGATAAGGATTCATGGACAAGATTTTCAATCTTGCAAGAGATTTTGCAGACGAAGTCTCATGGACAAGATTGTGGATGGTGGTATATAGCTAAAAAAACTCTGTTTCTGATAATTTTATGTTTTAAATATTTGTTGATGTGAATAACTTGTTTCTTCTCAGCTTCTGTTTCTACTTTCCACAATACATTCATCCATGAAATACCTATATACATATTCAGGAGACACCATCCACGACACTCTAACCACAAAGAACTCATCCACAATAAATATATTTATATACCACCATCCACAAATCATCATCCATGAATCTTATAGATGATAGGAAAGTTTTCAGATATCTTTGAATCAGCACACATTCTCTCATGCATGGTTCATAAGATCACAAAGTCCAAGACATTATGCTTGAGCTTCCATTTGATTGTACAAAAACTTTAAACTCAAACAACCAATTGCATAGCTTCTTTATAAGAATGTTATATCCATAAGTATCTTGTCCATAACTATCTCGTCCACAAGAAATCATACACAAGTATCTTGTCCATAACTATCTCGTCCACAAGAAACACAAAAATCTAATTGCATAGCTTCTTTACAAAAGTGTTATGTCTACAAATATCTTGTCCATAACTATCTCGTCCACAAGAAATTAATACACAACAATCGTGTCCATAACTATCTCATCCACAAGTAAGACACTGTGGTCTTTTTCTGGTCTCTGCAAAATTTTAAACAAAAAGCAAGAGAGTTGAGGTTTGGATAGAGAAGATAAACTAGACTTAGGTAGTTGCTTTGATATCAGAATCTAACCTTCAATGTCATTGGTTGTTTGTGAAACTAAGCGGCAGAAAGAACAGGTGGCGGAATAAACACACAAAAATTGTTTGGAACAAGAAATAGAGAAAGGGAGACATGGATTCAGGAGCAATTCCTCTAATCTCCCTTGTCGAAGTGTCTAGATCGAGAATATATCAAAAGGGAGAAAGGGATTAGGTTTGGTCTCGTTCATGAGATTTACACGATTTAGAGATTTAGAAAAAAGTTTTAGCACATTCTATTTTTTCCAATTTCTGGATCAAAAGAAAGAGAAAAAAATAGAGAAAGGGATTAAGGTTCTTCGAGAATGAGAGAGACACTTTAGAATTTGGGAATTATAATCTATTGTCATAAAAGAATGTATAGAAAAGAAGTTGGTCTCGTTGGTTTCGAGAAAAAAAAATAATTTAAAAAAGAAAGATAAATATATTATTTGCTAGTTCAGTTTCTAATTGGTTTTCTAGTTAGAGAATGTAGTCAAGCTCACTTACATATTAGTTAAAGGGTTTATTGGTCAATTTAGCATGAAAAAGTGCCTTCATTATCCAATGTGTCTGTTAAGGTAATTGGAAACTTGAATTGTGTCTTTGAGAGTAAAATTCTCAATAGCTTTTCACACTAATCAACATGCTTCAAATTTTGTGAAATATCATATGATAACCACTAAACACATGTTTCTGAGGCTAAAAATAACACACAAAATGAAATAGAACAGGACACGGGAGAAGCTACAACTCTATTTTCCTTTGTAGTGACTGTATATATTTTTTGGATACATTAAGCAAAAAAAAAAAGGGTTTACGTTTGTTATCAAAACGACAAAAAGAGCTCGGTTGATTCATGTGGTTTGCAGCCAATTAAAAGATCTCACTTTTTTTCCCTTATATATGGTTTTGTATATAGTTCAAATATAACAACTCGAACTTAAATAGTGTACAATGTGTTCAGAGATCATTATTGGTAACGAGACGAATATCGACGCAAACAAGTGAAATGGCAATGTTATATCTGATAACAATCCTACGGTCAAATTGTCAAAGAATGATGTTATGCAACAATTAAAAGATTCAAAACAGTTATAAATAAAAGAGAGGGAGAGAAAGGACCATTTGCAAGATGAGGAGACCGGGAGTTGCTATTTTGTCATGTTTTGTAGACAATAAAGGTATTTGTCCACGAATTATTAAGCGACACGTAAAACAAACACGGAGGTTTCTCTCTCTTGTATTCTATCATCCATCACGTGCTCCTCCTCTCCTTCTTTTCTCTACACCGTTTTGTACCTTTTTCCAAATCTTTTGGGATCCTTTTATTGCCAATCTTGAAGCCGACCATGTATATACATGTGTCAGGTGAGAAGTCTGTTTTACCCTTGCTCTATGCACGACTATTTCAGCAAGATGGGTAACGAAGCGAGGAAACATGTTGTCGATTCATTCTCTACCTATACATGTTGTTGAATTACTCAAGTCTTCTTCTAGTCTGTTTTTGTATAATGATTTTCCAAGCAATTTTTGTTCATGTACATTCTCGTGTGTTGTAACAGGTCGAGTATTTTTATAAATTGCTGAAATGTGCTTTTTTAGTAATAATTAATAAGAGAAGTTTACTAGAATGACACAAAGTAATTGTGTTATTACTCATCTCTTTTTTTTTGAAAATTTTAGGATTTACTAAGGACAATTTATAGTAACTTATATTTTATAAATGTTTTTTCTATGTTAAATGTATCATTCACTAATATTAATTTATTCCTTTTACTATTTAATAAATGATATTGTGGTTTCTTTTTCTTTGTATGTTGCTATTTTGTAAAAGAAAACTATCTTTTGCTATTTATGGGAATTTACCTTAAAATTTTCATGTTATTAATGGAATTATCGTCACAAAAACACACTTTATTTTTATACCTCTTTGTGGACGGTGAAATGGCTGTTGGAAATAGTCTAATAGCAGTCGAGCCAGGAATCGCATCGATCATACCATCTGAACATCTTGTCATAGAGACATGATCGATCCAAACATTACTTGCACCAAACAAGCTGATTCCATCTCCATCACTCACTGTCCTAAGCCCCTTTGTGCTGCTCAGACTCTCTGATCAAACCACCGCTCTTAGGAATAACATGCTTGATATAAATATTGTGTATGATCATCACATTGTTCCAAAGCGGTCCATCTCTTGTCACCGCGTGCCTGGCCTAGGGTTTTCTTTTTTTTTTTGCTTAACTGTGAATATGATATTTTGATGAAAAGGGTTTACAAGCTAAGAGTTTATAAACAAACTTTTGTTAGACATGGCAAAAACAGAGAAAAAAACATGCTAACAAACTGAGATCATAAAGTGTGGCGCTTTGTTAAAGGTTTGATAAGATCATCATTAGAGGCATCGTTGACGAGGTAGAAAGGCCGTCTTTGCCTCCGGTGGTTCTCCTGCCGAATCCGAGCACACAACCCGCTAGTTTCTTACGGTTCTTCTCCCAGTCACCGTGGCATCTCCAGCATTTGTCTATAGGGTCGTTTGTAACTTGTAAGCTACGCATTTTCCGACCATTTCTCACCTTTGAAAGTTCTCTCCTTGCGCTGTTGATTGATTCCGTGGCGTCCGCTGCTCTTTTAAGTTTTAAGAAAAAGAACAGAGTGTATTATTAGGTTACTTGTGTAAGACGATAGGTTAATTTTACTAACAAAGAAAAAAACTCACAAAGCGACATGGTAACTCAAATGGTCGGTGGCGTTAAGAGGATTAGGATCGTAAGAGGCTATGGTTTGTTTCAAGGCATCGCCTTGTGTCCAGTAGTTGTCAAAAACATCAACATTGGCTCTAAAATGTGGAGTCAATGTTGCTAATAACGACAATGACAAGGAACTGGAGGGAAAGGGGGAATGAGAAGGGTCAATGGACGATTAAGAATTAACAGGGATTAGGTAACCATTGATCAATATCTCTTTTGGTCATTTCCTTATTTTGTGGGAGTAATTTAAGTTATTTTTTCCTTTACCTCATAACATTGTGTTTAGTGAGCTAGATTATGCACTTTTAAAACGTGAGGTAGCTATTTTTGTTTTTACTAACATGAGAATAAGTTTTCATAGTGTATATAAGTCACGGCTCCAAACCAAACTACAGAAAATAATGATCAAAGTTCACTGCTAGTATGCGTCCATAGTACACGTTAACCGGAAAGTATTATAATGTTCTCTTCCTCTGTTCTAGTATTATAATGTTCTCTTCCTCTGTTCTAGTTAGGAGTATAAGTTCTTGAAAGTTTTATGTTGTCTTATTGCTTTAAAGTGATTTTGGTTCATGATGAAGCAGCACATTATTTGAGAAAAACTATTAATTACGCTAGCTAAGTTTAGAGATTATCTTTATAAGATAATGATACACTTGAAGAGATCACATGATTTAAATCAAAGAGACCACTTAACATGTTTAATTTTTGCCAAACATGGGCTTTTTTAATGCATGGGCTTTATCATCATTATTGGGCAATGGTGCTTCAAGTTTGGTCATTTCCCCTGTTTTAACACTCTGTTTCTCATCACTGGTGTTTCTATGGGGTTCTGATGTAAGGCTGGGCTTTAGCCACGGGTAAAGAGACAAGGAAATCCACTTAGATGGGTTCGTCTTTGATTCTATTTTGGGTGGAGAAAGAAGCTTAGTTGTTTGTTGTGGTTTTTTTTCTCTGTTCTTTCATAAAATATGTAAAGGTTGGTCTAATTGGAACCTCGAGTTAAGAAAATACATAACAAATTTTAGCAAAGAATTGTCAACAGCGACCTTACCAAGGGTTGTGTAAAAAATATCATTTTAATATCTAGTATGCAAAATGAATTTTCTAGATCAATCATAAGCTAAAGAAATGGAGAGAGATGTCTTATTTATTCAACGAAAAGACCAAACAAAAATGAATGTAGTGAAGTATACCAAAAGTGGAAAATAAAAAAAACTCTGTCCAAGCCCCCGGCGAGGATCGAACTCGCGGCCTTTCGCTTACGAAGCGAACGCAATACCACTATGCTACGGAGGCTCTTAACGCCTGTGCATGTGTTAAAATATAATTTTGATGAAGATAATCCAAATGTTTAACCTGTGACTAAACCAACCATTGGCTATTAGGCTATTTCAACGTACACTTAACTTAGCTTGACGTAGCGAAGTACCAACTACTACTTAAGAGAATATTTTGGTAAGGAACACACCTTCAATTTTCAATAATGGGTCAATGCTCTCTAAGATATAACCTCTTAACACTGGCAACCTCTCTCTAAAAAGAACTCTTTGACTAATTAGTGGTAACAAACTTGTGCGTTTGATAGTTGCACTGCGACAACACTTGCTTCATTAAAGAAAAGAAAAGAAGATAAATGTTAATTGGTCTCTGTTCTTTGATTAATTTTTTTTTTTTTGCTAAACTATTGTAGACTTGTAGTGGTCACACGTCAATTATACACTAGCCAAATAACTTTCAGAAAGGTTTATTCATGAATCACTTATCATCTTCTGACATTCTTCAAAGCTGAAGAGCAAGTGGGATTGAGATCTTTCTCAATATAATTATACATAGTAATTTATATTTTATTTTATATTAAATGTTGATTTATTGCACTCATAAATTATTTTCTAATAACTTCTATTATTTATGAAAATAAATATTAATATAAATGTTATATAACTTAATTTAAATGTCTATAATACTTTCGATTATTTTTATCACTTTCACCATTCACACATATAACATTAGATCTGCTAGATCCGCACTTGTACTATTAAATCCACTTGATACATTCTTATTTCATGAGATCCGCAACATTCAATCTATTTTTTCTTTTCAAAACTTAAATGTCTCATTTTTTGTGGTTCATCTGTTTCTTAAAGCTAAAATCTAATCACATAACTAATAGATAACATAATATCAATATAATTAAATTAGGATCCTTTTTTTGGATTTACCCTCACTTTTACCTAGAATATTACTTTTTATGTCATTATGGATTTGTCTAAAATTTAAAAACTCATTAAGAGTAAATTTGAGAAGAAAAAAAGACCAGCTTAACTACCCCATATAAACTACCTATCTATCCCACGATACATCAATATATCTATTATTCTTATTACATCAATATGTCTATTATTCTATGATTACATAATATAGCTATTATTCTATCAATACATGCAGTAGCTGTAGCTGTATTTTTCTTTTGTTGATATATCAAGTCGTTTGCCTCTATTCATCACCATCTTAATTTTGTCACCATGCTTTTTTTTTTTGAAAAAGAATTTCGTCACCATGCTTGCCACTGGAAAATCAATAAACCTTCGATTTATAAAAACAAATAAAATGCATAATAAACAAAAAATTGAATGTAAGTTATGTGCAAAATTTAAAAATTAATAAGTTATATACAAATTTAAAATTTATAAATAAATAACCAAACCAAACCTAACCTAAATTCATAAAAAATCAAGTGGATCCTATATTTTTGGACTGTAAACCGAAAAACACAACCGAACTAGAACCAAACAAAAACAAAACTGGAACTGAATTAAAGACCAAACGTCTGTAACTAAATATGTCAATGAACAAACAAACGGGTTAATAAATTTTCAACATATTTTGTTAACACAAATATTTAGTTTGCTCACTAAATATATTAACGGACAAACAAACGGATTAATAAATATGATTATTAGGAAATATGAAAACTAAAATTATAAAAAAACTAAAATGAAAAATATACCCGCTCTTTTATAGGGCGGGTCAAAATCTAGTTAATATTAAATTGAGAACTCCATTTGAATTTCTACACGGATGGAACTGCTAAAATAGGCGGTGGTCCACATACCAGTAATAGTGGGCATGTTCTTACAAGAGAAATATATAGTGCTAAAATAGGCAGTGGTCCACATACCAAGACATCCAGCTATAAATTATCTTTGCATTTGGAGATAGGCAGTGACCACCTACCAAAACATCCAGCTATAAATTGTGATATTTGCATTTGGAGAAAATCATAAATTTTTTGTAACCACAAAAACTCACAAAAAGAATGAGCGAGAAGGAGCTCCCCGACCACTTGAGAGAAGACTACTTGAGCGAAGAAACCAAAACATTATTCTTTGCACTTCCTTCAACCAAAGATTTTCTAGGGAAGCTCTACAACTACCAAGGATGTTGGTACTACCCCAACACTCTCCTAGGAGTCCTTAATTTCCAGAAAGGTTTCAAGCCTCAGGAAACCGATATAGTCATCGCTTCTTTCCCTAAATCCGGCACCACTTGGCTCAAAGCTCTCACAGTCGCTCTCCTTGAGAGATCGAAGAACAGTTCTTCTGATGTTCCTCATCCTCTTCAATCCGATAACCCTCATGGTTTAGTACCTTTCTTGGAGACCAATGTGTATCTCAATAGCTCAACACCTGACCTGACCAAGTTCTCATCTCCGAGGCTGTTCTCGACTCACATGCCGTTACATACGCTTAAAGTACCCTTCAAGGACTCTCCATTCAAGATCGTGTACGTGTGCAGGAACGTGAAGGACGTGTTGGTATCACAATGGTATTTCAGGTGCGCTTATCTACAAAAAGAAGCAGACAAAAGCCTTCTCGAGTCTTCGTTAGATTCATTATGCAGTGGAGTTGGCTATTTTGGACCCCTTTGGGAAAATGTATTGAGCTATTGGAGAGGTAGCTTGGAAGATCCCGAGCATGTTCTCTTCATGAGGTACGAGGAAATGAAGTCAGAGCCCGCTGCTCAGGTTAAGAGACTTGCAGAGTTCTTGGGTTGTCCGTTCACAGAGGAAGAAGAAGAGGGCGGATCTGTGGACAAGATCTTGGAACTTTGTTCTCTGCGTAGTCTGAGCAGCATGGAGATTAACAAGACAGGAAAAACTTCGAACAATGTGCATCACTCTAATTTTTTCCGCAAAGGAGAAGTGGGTGACTCAAAGAATCATCTGACTCCAGAGATGGAAAACAAAATCGACACGATCATCGAGGAAAAATACAAAGGCTCCGGTTTTAAATATTGAGTGATGTGTGTGCAGATTCGCGCTTTCCTTTAATGGATATGTAATAAAAGAGAATACATTATTGATGAGTGATTTGTGATTTCCTTTAATGGAAAAGGTTACTATAAATGTCAACTTGCTTTCAACGCTTTCCTCTTTCGTCTAGTTCTACCAAATATATGTGAAATTAGATTTTTTTTTTCTGATTAATGAATTTGATTTGTTATCTATTTTTATTTAATCCAAAATATAGATATTCGATTCTCAGTAAATCAAATTCGAACAAATTTAAAAACAAAGCAAATTGTAAATAACAAAAATATGAAACTATTGCTGGGTATCGCTTTTGATATTTATTCTGTACATTCAACGGAAAATATAATGACGCAACAAAACTCTAAACTCAATTGAGTATTCCTTTTTGGGGGATAATGCAACAGGCTCGTACACGTTAAGAATGTCTCATTGTCTTGTGTCTTGACTAAAACGTACAATTTCTTCAACCTTTTTTTTTTCTTGAACTCTTATCGCAAAAAAAAAACATGGTTCATGCTTTTGTCAAAAGAAAAAAATGATTCAAAAAAAAAAACATGGTTCATTTTTGTGCTGGGGAATAATATGTGATTTCTCTGGTATAAGAAAACAAGTGTCTCGTGTCCTTCATTTCATTCATCAATCATTCAATTGGTAACTAACATTTCATTTTGGCTAGTAGGTGTACTACTACTCAATTTGGACACTGGACACATTTTGAATACATTAAGTAAACATTTTTGTTCTATTTAAAACATTTTAAATTATTTTGTGGGAAGGTTAGGTAATACGAGCCAAATACATCCACGTAAATGCATACATACCATTGCAAGTTGCTACCTCAATAACTCTATCAACAACCGCTAGTAGACAATTTGACATGATTCGCTGTTGTGCTTTACAGGAATCCAAAACTATAGCTGACATGATTAGCTGTTGCGCTTTACAAGAATCCAAAACAATAGCTTACTAGGTAATAATCCGCCCTACAGCGCGGAGTGAAATAGTTTATTAGATTATTTTTTGTATACTAAAGAATTTGCTGTATAGCTTTTTCTAGGGATGTACATTCATATATCCTTTCAGTTGATCTATTCGGATTTCAGATTTTTAGAGTTAGAAATTTAAATTGTATTCGGATATTTACAAATTTTGGTTTAGATTTGGTTTGAATCACTGCGGTTTCGGTTTGGATTCGAGTTCGGATATCCATTTTAATTATGTATTTTCTTTACAAAATTCAAATATACTTAAATCCTAAAAATCCAAAATAAAATAATATAAAACACACAAAAATTGAATAACATAAAACTAAATATTTAAATTTACATAAATTAAAGATCCATAAAATATTTGGTTGAATTAAAGATCCGACTTTGTATGTGTAGTGTTTCTTACCTCAGTTTTTAATTCATAACCAATTATAAATATTTATTGTATTCGTGTACAGAAGTCTCAACTATAGCTAAGTTCAACACCATATGAAACTTTCAATTTCTAAAAACATTCTCATTTCAATATTCTAGTTGATGTGAATCTTAATGATTTTTTAATTTCTTTTCTTTCAAATATGATATTATTCAGTGTATGAAAAGAATTTCAATTTACTTTAACAAAAATAAGCTGATTATTTTTTTTTAGAAATTATTTTGGATGGAATTAAAAACTTGAATGTTAACGCATTAATTATCAAATGTTTGTGAAACCGACACATCAGCATACTCAATGTGAAGCTGACACGTGTCTAATATAATGTAAACGTATTAATTGACAATGCTTCTCTTTTAATATATAAGGGATAATACTCTAACCAGTTTTAAAATAAATATTTATCGGAGTACTATAGCAGAATGACCTTGTACCGTTTGGGCCGAGAGCGTTTTCACCTTCGAACTCCAGAACATGGTGTAGACATAATGACCTTATACAATTTAGCAGTTACATTTAGTTTTATCTTGAAATTCACATTTTGATGTTATTGAATTGAATACTTTAATGATTACTCTGTAGTGCTAAGCTATTAAGACTGTTAGCTAAAAGTTGTTTTATATATACAGAGAGAGATTTCAAAGTACACTTAACTTGCTCTGATGAGCAATAATTTATACAGGAGTCTGAGAGAGATCAAAAGAGCCTACTCGTCAAGCCAATCCAAGCTGAAGTTTTTTTGATCTCTTCCTACATACACAAAGTCTGCTCATTGCAAATCACATGGCGTAGAGACTTGAGTGCACCCACAGAACATGCCAGACTCGATACACTGCATTCTCTCATGTCAATTTTCTCAAGTGTCCTTAGCTTTTCAATATATTGAGGAAGAGAATCCATGCTGACACACTATGAAACGTCAAGGTACTTTAGGCACGGAAGCTCACAGACTTCTACCGGTAAGGCTTCCAGCTCCGGGCAAACATATAGCCTTAGAAGTTCAAGGGACTCTAGCATACTCAGATTCTTGGCCAGTTCAAGAATGCGCGGACAGTTTGTTATGCTGACAGAGTTGAGAGAGCTCATCCCACAAATGGTCGACGGTAGTATCAGAAGATCATCACAGTGATCGATTGTGAGATCAGACAAGCTTGGGAAGATGTCCCTAGTAGCCGTCTGATCAAATCTGCTGTTGATCTTACAAAGGATCAGATGCATCTTCTGTAGGTCTCTCAACGGAACGGTGCTGCTGAGTAGTTCAGGAACGTGAACCTTCTCGAGCCAGAGACTCCTCAGTTTGCCCAAACTGGCAGAGAGGGGGAAGCCATGTAGAAACGCTGGAAAATTAGAGTTATCGATAACCACGCTGGAGGCAGTTGCATTAGGTGAATCATATATACATAAGTCATAACCAACTATTTGTCGGATATATATAATAATTCGGATTACTATTTGCTTGATACTCCAAATAATTTTATAATACGTTTGAGTTTTGTGAGAATTTGGAGTAGAGAAAAACAGAGTTATATGGAATCTGATTTCTCTGTAATTGGAACCTGAGTGTGCCTTTGGGATTCACTGGTAGTTTCTCTATCGGATGGTTTAGTTTGGTTTTCTAGAGGATTTGTATATTGATGGGCGTGTTTTTATCTAGAGCATCATAACCCACAGAGACACAACCTTTGAAGCTCAACGTTGTTAGTGCTAAGTAAATCATTGGATTTGTTCTCGGTGCCGAAGACATTGGTAAGCCATACGTGGACCAGACAAAGCCTTTCACGACGTCCTGTAAACTCTTCTCTGCAAACCTTCCTTTGCATGGAGTGCCAAGACATTGAGAGACTTGGTTCACCACTTGGTCACATGGCATGGAGACCGAGAATAAACCTCCCATTGCAGCAAAGAGAGAGAGAGAGAGAGGAATAAGAACACACAGCCGTATAAATGTTTCAACCACCCATAGTTGGAAAATAATGCAAAGGTGTCACTGTATTGCATTGTGGGGAAAATAGACTTTTTCTATGATAAGTTTGTGAGACCAAGTCAAGGTCATACATTTGACCATCTGTGTTTCAAAAAAAAAAAATTGGACCATCTAGCTCAAAATATTTGATAAGTCGCTAAAAAAATAACTTGTAAAGTTAGCTTACGTCTTTATCCCTCAACCCATGGTGCTCTATATAAACAAATCACATTTTCTTGATTTCTAATTCATCACCTTAAAGATGTACGTTACAAGGCATCTCTCGGAATGCCAGAGAAACTTCACACAATCGTTGCCGGAAGGTCCAAACTCAGGCAACAAGATTTCAGGTTTCAAGATTTCAGGTTTTAAACTATCAACTAAAATTTCAGGTTTTCAATACATTTACTTTTGATATATCGAAGCTGAAAGACCTAACTTGCGCAACAAGATTTCTGAAACCCTAATTCTTTTCTTGCAGAGGAGCTTCCACAAGTGCAAAAGAAGAAGATAGAGTCCCCTGCTGCTTTTGCTTTAGCTACATTCCTGAAGCTAAGGCACAAGAAGCAGATCCTTATGACATATACCAACAATTCGAGATCCATCAACGCAGAGCATTATCTCGCTATAACACAGCTATTTCTGTTGCTCCTAATGGGATACCACCTGAGTTCCTTAAGAGGAAGTATTGGACCGTTGAGTACTCAAACTCTCAAGATTTTGGTTTGAGAGATGATGCAAAGGGAATCAACGCTGAGCTTCGTTCTGAGCTTCCCAACGATGTGAATACAAGTGTTGTGGTAGGGAAATGGTATGTCCCTTTCATATTCGTGAAAGAAGGAGACGCAAAAAATCAGATTAAAAACTCGACTTATTACAGCATGACTCTTAAACAAAGATGGGAAGAGGTTTACTCATATGAAAACGTTAGTGAAGCAAGTGAGGTTGTAGTTGATGTTGAAGTAGAAACAGAAGTGGTGAAGCTTGAGGGAGAAGCAACCAATCTGAGAGAGACTGGAGCTTATGGAGTGGTTTGGTTTAGTGTCTTAAGGGATGAGAGACAAGACAAGAAGATAGGTCTTGGGTCAGTGGTCGTGGAGAGGATTAAGTGGGAAGAGGAGAGGTTCGGGTGGTTAAACAAAGGCGATGAAGTAAGGTCTAGCATCAAGAGAACAGAGAGATTCGAAGGCGGTTCATCACAGTGGAAGAGTTATAAATGCTATGTTCTTGTAGAGAGCTTTGAATTAAAGAGAATGGATGGGAGTTTGGTGTTGACATATGAGTTTAGACATGTTGATAAGTTGAAGAGCAAGTGGGTTTGAGTTTATTCAGTTTCTTTGTGTGTCATGTGTGCAACTTATGGTGTGTTCATTTAATAGAAGATCTAATAACATTCATGTAAACTCTGTTTAATGAATAATCTAGAACTGGTTTGAATAATTATCTTTGATGTGGTAGAAAAGTATAATACAAAAACAAAACCTCTCTCTACAACAAAACAACTTTCATGATGCACTCTTCTGCTTCTGCATCCTGTAAATTTTTTAAAGATTCAATCACAAGTATTTCAACATTCCCCTTGTGATTGAATCTTTTTAGAAAGCTTTGTCTCAGTCTCAGGTGAGGCAATGAGCCTCAAGAGAAGCTCGTAGGAAAGCTGCAAATGAGGCCAAGAAGGCAACCATGGAAGGCTCTTCCTCTTCCAAGTCTAGACCATCGACAACTTTGTTTTCGCGCGGTTGAGAGGATTCAATGTTCTGAGTACGTTAGCAGAAACCATTCTAACGGCTTCTTGGATAACGTTTTCACTGAACTTGTTATTTGCAGTGTGGCTACATAAACCACAACCTCAAGCAATGTTTGCCGCTTGATCTCTTTCTCCTTAACATCCTTGGTTGGATACGGATGATGATCCTCCACAAGATCATTGCAGTGGCGCCAGTAGTTCCCAACGTTGGACTCTTCTCTCTTTCTAACTGGACATCGAGTGGAGAATGTATTGGACTTGAAGTCATAGGACATGCATGAATCCTCTTCACCATTCACCTCTTCTTCTTCAACTCTTGAGATGCTCTTTCCAGGAGTTTGAGGACCATAACTCGTGTTGTTGTCGTCGTACTCTACTTGCCACTCGTCATCATCACTATCAACGTCGAGGCTTTGAGACCGATTCTGTACAGCTCGTCTTCGCAGGATGAAGACATTGAAGTAATAGCTCACAATCTCCTTCATGGTTCGCGAAGGAAACGCAGACTTCAGCTGTTTCCAGAAATCTCGGTCTAGTGAAACCGGGTTTGAGTATACAACCTCGTGGAATAGATCCTCCTCGTCTTCGGTTAGCTTACCAGTAACTTCCTCCCCCATTTCGCCGACACCTAACTCGAGACATCTTTCGTATCCAATAGTCTCGAACAAGCCTTCTCTGTTTTCCATTATATGCTGCTGCACGCATCTGATGGACCCTTTATCCATGCAAACGCACTCCTTTCTTCCTTCACCAGTTTCGCAGACCTCGGTTTCGCAGTCAGGCATTGGAATCACGCACTTCCCCATCATCATCACTTGTTCTTCGTTGTCATTGATAGCATCAAGGACTTCGTCCTTGACACATTCAGGAATGTCAGCCTGGTAATCCGACCCGATTGGAACTTGTTTATTAGGAGAACTCTGACACCACTCAACATCGTCTGCAAGGCAAACTGGTCTCCAGAGAAAATCCGACTCGGGAGACGCATCAGAAAGGGTAGACTGAGTCGTCCCACCAGACTGAGAATCCTCTTCAAAAGAGGATGTCATCCAAGAGAAAGGTGGATGGGTCTCAAACTCTTTCTCAACGTTATCCTCACTTTTAAACCCATAGAGATCACTCAGATGGTCTCCTGCTAAATTAACACACAGCAAATAAGCAAGATGCATGTGTTTATATCATGTTAAACCTCTGCAAGAGGCATGATATTATTACCTATGACAAGACTTGGCTTCTCAAAAGAAACATGACATGGAACTCCTTCATCTAGTTTGGCCAGCTTATTGCAATAACTAATCTGTCTTGCATGCTTAACGCTGAGCTCTTGCACATCCTCAGCTTCAAAAGTTCGCTTATAACCCATGTTACTTTAACCTGTAAAATAAAAAACAAAGACATTTAGTTGCTTGGTCTGAAAGTTATCTATGTCATCCACAGACACACACTAACAAGAGACAAAAGTCTTATAACCATCACAGTTATTACCTAAGTGGCAAAGTAAATTAAAAATATGATTGAATTAAAAAATCCCCAAATTTTGAAAACCCTAACCCTAGATTTTCCAATTAACAGCTTAAATCACCAAATCAAGAACCAAGAATCAAAGAATCCGTTAATTATCGAGGACATATACAAAAGCCCTCTATTAATTTCCAGATCTGACGAACCCTAGGACATCAAAGTCAACGAGAATCCAAATCTGATATTTTTTTTTGGGAAAACTAGAAATTAAGAACATATCTGTAAAGAATAACGAAGGAATTCAACATCTAAATAAAAATTTTGATCAGATCTGTTGTTTAAAGATCTAGATCTAGCTCGAATTCTATATTTGACCAAAACGAATGGATGATATCAAAACAGGTATCAATCGAAAGAGGAAATCAAGAGGAAAACGAAAATTACAATTGATTTGAAGATCGATCTGGAAGAAAGAACAGATCTGAACGCGAATTGAAGAAAATAAATAAATTGGGGGAATTTTCGAAGGCTGATAGGGTTGAATAATGGGAATACCCGATTTTGAAACCCGGACTTAATTCGGATACCGAGACAACATCGAATTAGCTGTCACTTATTAAAAATCATTGAACGACTCAAATTACGATACTATCCTCGCCGTAAATCAGCACGTGCCTAGCAACTTGCGTTGGTATATCCTTCGCATCTATCTTCCTAAACCGAAACAAGATAACTTATGTCGACAACAAACCCAGATTGGTATGGAACAAACCGGACCGAACAAATTGAACCGGTTATAATAAAACCCTAAACCCCCAAATCAGATTCTCGCGCGACCTTTCTTCAACCTTTCGACACCGCCGAGTAGATTCCTTTTGTAGAGATCAATGGCACTAGTTGTGATCTGTGGGCAACCTTGCAGTGGCAAATCAACAGCTGCATTAGCCTTAGCTGAATCACTGAAAAGAATCCGATACGAAGCAGAGTGTTAGAATCATCGACGAGGCTTCGTTTCATCTGGACCGTAACCAGAACTATGCCAACATGCCCGCGGAGAAGAACTTGAGAGGGAAGCTCAGGTCGGATGTTGATAGGTCTGTTTCGAGAGGAGACATTGTTATTGTGGATTCTTTGAATAGTATCAAAGGTTATAGATACGAGCTGTGGTGTGTCGCACGTGCCGCTGGGATTAGGTACTGTGTTGTGTACTGTGATGTGAATGAAGCTGGTTTGCAGGGAGTGGAATAAGGGAAGGAGTGATAGAGGGGAGGGTTCGTATGAGGATGGTGTGTTCGAAGATCTTGTGAGAAGGTTTGAGAGACCTGAGAGGAGAAATAGATGGGATTCGCCTCTCTTTGAGCTGTACCCTTCTCGTGATGGGATTGAGAGATCCTCTCCTGTGATTTCAGAGGCTGTGAGTTATCTGACCAAGACTGTTGATTCTAAAACTCAGGATGTGAGAGTTCTTCAGCCGAGTATCGCGACTCAGGCTGCGAGATTCTCGGAAGCGAATTCTCTTTACGAGTTGGATAGGGCGACACAAGAAGTCATCAATGCGGTGGTGGAGCAGCAAGCGCTTGGTGGAACTATAAGCAGAGTTGCTCTTGGCAATGAGCTACCTCCGGTTGAAATCTGCAGACCGGTTGGACTACCGGAGCTAAGGAGGCTTCGAAGAACGTTTGTTAAATTGATGGGTCAAGCTAGTCTGAGCGGGCCACCGTTACCAGCTGGTGCAGACAGTGGTAAGAGACGGTTTGTGGATTACTTGAACAGAGAGTTTGGAAGGCAATAACGCTTGAGTTTGGTGGGTAAAACAAACGTCTTACAGTTTTGTTTTTCATTTTCTCCAGCACAAGTCAAGTTTACACTTTTTTGCTTGAGTGAAATTAGGGGATAAATTGATGTATTTCTTGTGCAAACATATGATTATCATGTAATCAAGTTATGCATTGTTTTTGTTTGTAATAGTAACGTTTGCTTTGTGAGAAAGTGAATTACAAGCATGTGTACCACCATATAACTGGATTCTGTACTCAATGTCTTTGTTTCCACCTTTCAGCATGACACACAGTGTCATGAACATAATGCTCGTTTTGGCTCATAAATGCTCAGAACGGTGCATCATAGTGGACTTGCTCTTAGAGATGGCTTGTAATTAGCTATTAGTTTCTATAAGTTTAGAGTGATGGAGATGTTGGTGCTCGTGTACTGTGTACTGTATACATTGAGAAGTAACGGTAGTGACAAACGGCTCCTTGTTTGTCCAACAAAAATTCTGAAAAAAGTAACTCATCCAAAAAAGCAGATCTGTCATTTTGCTACTTTTCACCATCAACAACACTTTAAGGACATTATTTTTTGCTGGTGAGCTCTCTCTCTCTCTCTCAAGAACCAACATAAGTTCTCTTCGGTATACATCATAACAAATAACTGAGACTGTAAAAAAATATCATGAGAATTTAAAAGTAAAAACATTTGGAGATGCGGGGGATCGAACCCCGTGCCTCTCGCATGCAAAGCGAGCGCTCTACCATTTGAGCTACATCCCCAACTGCTATATTTATGCCTTAATATATACGTAAAAGAAGCGGATTACATGATTGGATATGTATTTTATAGACCCCACATGCAATCACGTTATACGTAATAGAGAAAATGTAGTGAACCTATTAATACAATAGCTAACTTCGTATAGTTTATTTTACCTGCTCCTATAATACCAGCCAAGTAGCTTATTGGAAACTAGCTAGTGGCTAGCTACATTACATTCCTTTTATTTCTTTGATATTTTTTCTGTTTTCAGTGACATGCATATAATTCGTTTGTTTTGTCATTCAACATCGGTGGGCCGGTGGCTATTCAGCTAACAGACAAATGTTGACTTTGCTTTTCTTTTCTTATGCTCACTTTCAGAATTTATTAAATTAGTTATTTTGAATAGTAAACCGAGATATATAGTCGACAAAAAAAAAACCGAGATATATAACGTTTCAAAAGTAGAAACGTTTCATCAATATGTGATATATCCTACTTTTAAAATGTAACTCATCAATATGTTAGTTTCGAAATTGTATTCATTAAGATGCTAGATGTGTCACATGTCTAAAATATGATAATAGATAGTAATATATAAGATAATTAAAGCAATACTAAATAAAAGGCAAAGTTGAAAAAACTACCAAAGTTATTGAAGTGTTGTGATTTTGAACCCAAAATATTCTGCAAATCACAAGTCAACAGTCTACAAAAAAATCCAATTAAATGTATTTTTGTATGAATTGAGAAAAACAAAATAATCAGAAAGCGTTAAATACATAAAACCTAAAGTAACGTCATGCAACGACCCGAGTGAGCACCGCATATCTCCTATACGTAATGCTAATTTATCAGTTTCTTCTTCTGTTTTTTCTTATCACTTTCTTTTCTATTGTACGTTAAAATCAACTTTCAAAAAGTATACTTTTCTTGTTCCCTTTTTTCTCCTTAAAAGATTTATACAATTTGCTTAGAAAGAAGAAGATTCCTAGTTAGAACTTTGCAACCAATCAATTTTCAAGGTTTTTATAATATATATTTATCAAACACCTTTTATCTTCCAAAAGCTCTACATCTTCTCTCTAAAGCCATCATCTTAGTTTTGGTGTCTGCCTGGTTGTTGGTCGACGGTCAAAGTCTATTTTGTGCTTCCCCTAAAGATCGATCTTAAGACTTCATCATCATGAGAGTGTTTCTAGGTCTCTTGCTTCTCTTGGCCTTGACCACATCTTCAAGTAAGTGTTTCTTCTTTTTCTCCTACCTTCTTTTTCTTGACCATATAGGAAATGATCTTTTCAATTTATGCTCTGAGATTGGTTAAGAACATATATTCATTCTTCTTGCTCTCTTCATAGGTGCAATTTACTGTCTCTGCAAAGATGGAATAGGAGAGAAAGAGCTCCAAACAGCAATAGACTATGCATGTGGAAGCTTAGCAGATTGCAACCCAATCCATGATAACGGTCCTTGTTACCAACCAAACACCATCAAAAGCCACTGTGATTGGGCTGTTAACAGCTACTTTCAGAAAGCAGCTCAGGTCTCTGGAAGCTGTAATTTCTCCGGAACTGCCGCTACAAGTCAAAACCCACCTTCCAGTAAGTCAATCATCTCTAAAAGTCAATAGCTTTGATGAGAAAAGTTGTGACCTTGATGATGTTCTTTTATGCAGATTTGGTTACTGGTTGCATATATCCTTCAAGTGCATCAACAACATCACCAACGGGAACAACTCTGACAAACGGAACTACTCCTGCGTTTGGTCCAACCGGAACCGGAGGCTTTCAAGGAAATGGTGCTTCCAGTTTGATCATTTCCCCTGTTCTAACACTCTGTTTCTCATCATCACTAGTGTTTCTATGGGGTTCTGATGTAAGGCTGGGATTTAGCCACGTGTAGAGAGACAAGGAAATCCACTTATATGGGTTCGTTTTTTATTCTCTTTTGGGTGGAGAAAAGAAGCTTAGTTGTTTGTTGTGGTTTTTTTCTCTGTTCTTTCATAAAATATGTGAAGGTTGGTCTTACAATAAGACTCTTATTGGAGCCTTGAGTTAAGAAAAACCTTACAAATTTTAGTAAAGAATAGTCAACAGCAACATTGCCAACTCGTGGGTTGTTTAAAAATATCATTTTAATACTAGTATGCAAAATGATTTTTTTGATCAATCATAAACTAAAGAAATGGAGAGAGATGTCTTATTTATTCAACGAAAAGACCAAACAACAATGGATGTAGTGAAGTATACCAGCTACTACTTAAGAGAATATTTTGGTAAGGAACACACCATCAGTAATGAGTCAAGGCTCTCTGAGATATAATCTCTCTTCACTTGCAAGTCTATCTAACAAACTCTGTGATCAGCTTAGAGGTAACAAAGTTGTGCAGCTGATAGTTGCCCTGCAACAACACTTGAGAAGATCTTTGAGACGTTAGGTCATTCACCGGTTGGGTCATGGAATAGTGCAACTAAAAAACTGAGAAAAATATAAGTGAAGACCCTAACCAAGCCCATAATGTGTAAAGGCTTGCCCAATTTGAAAGTTAAAAGCAATGAAATTTTAAAGGTGAAAATAAAAAACTTATACAACCGGCGGAGATCGATCTCGCCGCCTTTCTCGAACGCAATACCACTATGCTACGGAGGCTCTTGACCCTAACGTATTTGTTTAAAAATAGATTTTCCATCCAGATAATCAAAATGTTTAACCTGCGACTAAATCTTTGGATATTAGGCAACATACACTTAGATTGTTGTTCAAGATTAAGACTGTTAGATAAGTTGTTGCTGTCTGAGGAAGACAATAGTGAAGTCGGTCTCTCTGGAGTTGAACCACCACGTTGTCATTCCTGATGGAACAGGTATCACATCTCCTTCTGAGATTCCGAAGACTCTCTCTTCAGGAATGTCGTTGCTGTTAGGCAGAACAAGACCGGCCGTTCCAATACCTGCATCTAACAAGTGTTAGTTTCAAACAAATAAAAAGAGGAAAACAGAACAGAGTGATTGGCAAACAAACAAAAAGATTCATTATAACTTTTTATATCAAAGTTCCACTATAACATATGCGAAGCTTTGGTAGGAATATCAGCTTCCAATTTATTCACTAAGTAATTATTTATATATTATTTTAAAATTTGTTTACTCTGCTTAACTACCTATGAAATTTGATGCAGATGGTATACATGAATCAAATATGAAAGCGTTTGTGCAGGTAAATACTATTTTCTGTAACTAAAAGCACAGGTAAATATTCATTGAGAAGATTTTAATCACATTTTATATACGTTTATAGATTAAACATGTTCTATGAAATATATACTTTTATACAATGTATTTTAGTATTTCATTGTTTTGAAGCATCAACAGTGTTGAGCTGAGTTTGATTCAAGGGAATTTGTCTGATTTTTTCTCAAGCGGCTTTTACAATGACAAATTTTGTGCACTTACTTGAGTAGCAATGTCTCCATTTTTCCTTCCTTTAGAGAAATGACATAATTACTTTTTTCACTCGTTATAAAAACTTCCATGATTTAACTGATGACAAATAAAATAAATATGTGGAATTGTATGAAGTATTATTCATGGAATTTAATGGAATGAAATAAACATTCCATCTATTTCCAAAGCGCTTTTGACTTGAGATGAATTTTTAATTGATTTTTTTGTAGAATGATATGGAAGTTATGGAATAAAATTAGATACTCTTTTATTTCTTTTAGTTGTAATTGGTGAACATTTTTGGAAATGCAAACCAATTAAGGTTTTTGAATAGTAGTAATCCGAGATGTATAACGTTTCAAAAGTATTACTAGAAATAACCTATACGGTAAACTAAAAAGTTTCATTCCACACCATTGAGGTAGTAGAAAAACGTTTCATAAAGATGTGATATATCCTACTCATAGTATGTGACTTAAATCAATATGTGAATTTAGAAATTGCATTCGTGAAGATGCTAGATGTGATACAGGTTCAAGTATGATAATAGATAGTAATCTATACATAAATCAATACGAAACAAAAAGCAAAAGTTGTAAAAACTACCAATAGTTATTGAAGTGTTGTGATTTTAAACCAAAAGTATTCTGCAAATCACAAGTCAACAGTCTATACTAAAATCCGATTCTTTTTTTTTTGTCAACTTGATCTTCATTGATCATAGCCCATTGGGCATTACATTGAGTATCGGAAATGACAGAGTACGAAAGGCCCATAGATAATATACATTATACAGTCCATTAAAAAAAGAAAAGGCCACGCCATATCTGCCACGCGTCTCACATGCAAAAACACGGCAATCTTGGCCGTGAACAACCGTGAAACAGCTTTTCCAATTCTTCTCTCCGCCGCGGTATCTCTCTCTGTGCCATAGTTCCGGTACCAAATAAGTAGAATCTCCTCCGTCACCTTTTTTGAACCCATCAACCTTCGACTGGAGCACATCCGCGTCTCCGATTTGCTTCATCTTTGATTCCCTTTTGCATGGAAAATTAAGCTTTAGGTCTTCGTTGTGGTTTATTGCTCTAATTGGAATCTCGAGTAAAGAAAAACAAGAAAACAGAACATAAATTTTCTCAACAATCTTGCCAGCTCGTGGTATTAGAAAAAGAAGAAACATTTAACTTGAAGATGTGGTCAAGGCCAATAGAAGCCAGAGACCTAGAAACACTCTCATTTTTCTAGACTTTGACCATAAGGTTTTGTTTAATAGACCCTTGACACATTCACTATTGAAGGTGTGTTTCTAACCAAAATATTCTCTCAAGTAGTAGTAGCTTGCATTTCTGTTGAATAAATAAAGTAAATTTCTCGTTTCTTCAGTGTGTGATTGATGACACAGAAATAAATTTTTGCATTTTACAAAAACCACGAGCTGGTAAGGTTGTGACAAAGTCTATCATAAAGATTTATGTTCTGTTTTATTTTTATTTTTCTTTACTCAAGATTCCAACTAGAGCAACCTTTACATATAAGTAAGGACAGATAAAAAATCACGATAAAGCATTCAGAGCATTTGCATGAGTGAGCATTTGTCAACATTTATAGACTTTGTCATTACTCTGAAGTCTGAATGCTTTATCGTGATTTGGTTACTGGTTGCGTATATCCTTCAAGTCCATCCACAACATCACCAACGGGAACAACTCTGACAAACGGAACTACTCCTGCGTTTGGTCCAACCGGAACCGGAGGCTTTCAAGGAAATGGTGTTTCCAGTTTGGTCATTTCCCCTGTTTTAACACTCTGTTTCTCATCACTAGTGTTTCTGTGGGGTTCTGATATAAGGCTGGGGTTTAGCCACGGGTAGAGAGACAAGGAAATCCACTTAGATGGGTTCGTCTTTGATTCTCTTTTGGGTGGAGAAAAAGAAGCTTAGTTGTTTGTTGTGGTTTTTTTTTTCTGTTCTTTCATAAAATATGTAAAGGTTTTTTTTCTGAAACCTAAAATATGTAAAGGTTGGTCTAATTGGAACCTCGAGTTAAGAAAATAAAGGATTTTAGCAAAGAATTGTCAACAGCGACCTTACCAAGGGTTGTGTAAAAAATATCATTTTAATATCTAGTATGCAAAATGAAATTTATTGATCAATCATAAGCTAAAGAAAGCCCCCGGCGAGTATCGAACTCGCGGCCTTTCGCTTACGAAGCGAACGCAATACCACTATGCTACGGAGGCTTTTGACACTTGTGTATGTGTTTAAAAGTAGAACTGATGAAGATAATCCAAATGTTTAACCTGTGACTAAACCAACCATTTAGTCTATTTCAACGTACACTTAACTTAGCTTGACGTAGAGTACCAACTACTACTTAAGAGAATATTTTGGTAAGGAACACCTTCAATTTTCAATAATGGGTCAATGCTCTCTAAGATATAACCTCTTAACACTGGCAACCTCTCTCTAAAAAGAACTCTTTGACTAATTTAGTGGTAACAAACTTGTGCGTTTGATAGTTGCACTGCAACAACACTTGCTTCATTAAAGAAAAGAAAAGAAGATAAATGTCAATTGGTCTCTGTTCTTTGATAAATGTTTTTTTTTTTTTTGCTAAACTATTGTAGTGGTCACACGTCAATTATACACTAGCCAAATAACTTTCAGAAAGGTTTATTCATGAATCACTTATCATCTTCTGACATTCCTCAAAGCTGAAGAGCAAGTGGGATTGAGATCTTTCTCAATATAATTATACATAGTAATTTATATCTTATTTTATATAAAATGTTGATTTATTGCATTCATAAATTATTTTCTAATAAGTTCTATTATTTACAAAAATAAATATTAATATAAATTTTATATAAATTAATTTAAATATTTATAATATTTTCGATTGTTTTTATCCATTTTCACCATTCACACATATAACATTAAATCTGCTAGATCTGCATTTGTACTGTTAAATCCATTTGATCCATTCTTATTTCATTAGATCCGCAACATTCGATCCATTTTTTCTTTTCAAAACCAAAATGTCTCATTTTTTGTGGTTCATCTGTTTCTTAAAGCTAAAATCTAATAACATAACTAATAGATAACATAATATTAATATTAAATTTAGAACTCCATTTGAATTTCTACACGGATCGAACTGCTAAAATAGGCGGTCGTCCACATACCAGTAATAGTGGATATGTTCTTACAAGAGAAATATATTGTGCTAAAATAGGCAGTGGTCCACATACCAAGACATCCAGCTATAAATTATCTTTGCATTTGGAGATAGGCAGTGACCACCTAACAAAACATCCAGCTATAAATTGTGATATTTGCATTTGGAGAAAATCATAAATTTTTTGTAACCACAAAAACTCACAAAAAGAATGAGCGAGAAGGAGCTCCCCGACCACTTGAGAGAAGACTACTTGAGCGAAGAAACCAAAACATTATTCTTTGCACTTCCTTCAACCAAAGATTTTCTAGGGAAGCTCTACAACTACCAAGGATGTTGGTACTACCCCAACACTCTCCTAGGAGTCCTGAATTTCCAGAAAGGTTTCACGCCTCAAGAAACCGATATAGTCATCGCTTCTTTCCCTAAATCCGGCACCACTTGGCTCAAAGCTCTCACAGTGGCTCTCCTTGAGAGATCGAAGAACAGTTCTTCTGATCTTCCTCATCCTCTTCAATCCGATAACCCTCATGGTTTAGTACCCTTCTTGGAGACCAATGTGTATCTCAATTGCTCAACACCTGACCTGACCAAGTTCTCATCTCCGAGGCTGTTCTCGACTCACATGCCGTTACATACGCTTAAAGTACCCTTCAAGGACTCCCCATTCAAGATCGTGTACGTGTGCAGGAACGTGAAGGACGTGTTGGTATCGCAATGGTATTTCAGGTGCGCGTATCTTCAAACAGAAGTAGACAAAAGCCTTCTCGAGTCTTCGTTAGATTCATTATGCAGTGGAGTTGGCTATTTTGGTCCCTTTTGGGAAAATGTATTAAGCTATTGGAGAGGTAGCTTGGAAGATCCCGAGCATGTTCTCTTCATGAGGTACGAGGAAATGAAGTCAGAGCCCGCTGCTCAGGTTAAGAGACTTGCAGAGTTCTTGGGTTGTCCGTTCACAGAGGAAGAAGAAGAGGGCGGATCTGTGGACAAGATCTTGGAACTAGGGCTGGGCAAAAAATCCGAATCCGAAAAACCAAACCGAACCCGATCCGAAAAAGTAGCACCGAACCCGAACCGAAATTGATTAAGTATCCGAACGGGTTAAAAATTTCGGTATTTAAAGAACCGAAACCGAATCCGATCCGAACCGAAATATTTTGGGTACCCGAATGTATCCGAAATAAATTTATATACTTAAATATATACATTATTTTTATATATAATGTATATTAAAAATATTAAA